>NC_041055.1:278677-301177 GCF_900634775.1 Gouania willdenowi | reverse complement strand
TGGGCCCAGTGCAGATAACCTTTTTTATTAGAACTCCGTTCAGGGTCATCTCCTCATGACACGTTCCATCAGGCTGAGTCGGCTTCACGTACACAAATGGCTCCTGGTGTATGGTCACGATCTGTGGTCGACAGGAAACACAAACACTGTGTGACCACAGGGGGCGACATTACACCATGTCACTGTGGTTTGGATTAAAGGGATCCTCCACTGTGTTTATAAATGTGGTTTAAAACCTTCTGAATGTACTTATTAGTAAATCTACAGTATGTCTAACAAAACACAATATTATGAACCAAAAGTCCTTCTATCCTCAGAGTTTGTGTGTCTTCAACAGTCTGTGATTTACTCTCTAACTTCATCCATTTAAGGGAGAGTAAAGGTCCCTTAGGAGAGCTCTTCTTCTCTGCTTCATGTCTACTACCAAACCTCAGAGTTGGAACTGTCACCCCCTGTGGTTAACGATGACTTTTTTTGATGATTTTATCTGTTATTTTTCTGTTTATTTATAGTCTTGTGAGTTCTTGTGTTTTTTTATTATTAATTTTTGCATATTTTTGTTGTATATTTGTGTATTTTCATCTCATTTTGTCTGTTTTTAGTGTGTTTTCTATTGTGTATTTTGTGGTCCTTTTTCTCTTATTTTGTGTTTTGTGTGTTTACCTGTTTTGTCTTTTTTGGTGTAATTTTGTATTTGTCTTTTTGTTATATCTATATGTGTTTTTCCTGTTGTTGTTTTTTTTAAGTAATTTTTGTGTCATTGTGATGTCGTTTTGTGCATTTATCTGTTGTTTTTCTGTATATTTGTGGTTTTCTTTTGTGTATTTGGAGTAAAGTGATTTTTTTTAGGGGCCGCACAAAATGCGATTGAGGGCCACATGTGACCCCCAGGCCTCCAGTTGCCCATGTGTGACAGTACTCTGTGAGCCTGGACTGTGTGCTGGTTGTGTTACTGATGTAATGCCTGTGCTGGTGGTGTGGTGAAATGTCGCCCCCTGTGGTCACACAGTGTAACAGACTTTAGTCCTCCAGGCTTGGAGACGCACACAGGAAGTGACAGCTCAGCGTAAACAGTGACAGAGATACAGACGGGATGGAGATCAGTGCAAATCCTTCAGTTGAGCTCAGTGAACTTGTGTCCCTGTGGGGGGGGTTCACTACATCAGCCCAGATGTGTGGATGTGAATGTCACACAGAGGTTCACCTTTAATCGAGTGGACATCTGGAAGCCCTGAGGCTTCTCTGTTTCTCCTCCAGGCCAGATGATCTTCCTCTGATTGTTCATCACCACCTGCACAAACAAACACACATATTTACATGTGTGTAACAAATATCATTTTATTACTGATGATCTGTCAGATGATGTAGATATCTACAAACAACATAGCATGATGTATGCACACTACAGGCATGTACAGCTGATGTAAAAAATGCATTCTTTAAAGCAGTGTTTGTCAAATGGGGGTACGTGTATCCCTAGGGGTACGCTGTGGCACTACAGGGGGTACTTGACAGAGAGAGAGGAAAATTAACAAATGAAAGCATTAAAAATATGTGGTTTTATGATGTTTATTTATAGTTAAACATTATAATCATACAAATATTACCAGCAACTCACACAAAGACACACAAAGACACACTAAATGATTACTGCAAAATACACAGAAATAACAAGGAAACATAAAAAAAACAACATAAAAACAGCCAAATGGCACCAAAAACACACACACTGAGAATCATTTAAATAATATCAACAACACACAAAATAAGAGAAAAATATACTGAATAATAAAAAGAACAGATAAGGAACAACAAAATACACAAAATGATAATGATATAAATATAAAGTGTTAGTTCTACATCAGGAGGAGATGAAATAATAAAAAGTATAAAATAAATGTATTCAGGAGGAACTAAACACTGTTTCATTCATTTATTCATCCCATCATTATGATCTATAGATGTTTTTAAATAGAATACATAGTAAAATGTAGTAGTCAATGTAGTAAATGTAGTAAATTTTTTTCTTAATTTTTAAATTTTTAAATTTCTACATTGTACTTTCCCTGCATGCCCCTGTGTTCCCATACCTGTAAGCTGCTGGAACTGTGAATTTCTCTTGGAGATGAATAAAGTATCTATCTATCTATCTATCTAGTCAGACATAAAGGGGACTAGAGCCTAATAATATAGAGTTATAGAGCGTAGGAGTGAGCGCACACAGAATTATTACATTGACCTCTGACCTCAGGAGTTCTGTAGATTTAACCAATCAGCATCACGTCACATGACCTGCGTGTGACCTCACAGAAACACACCATCATCTAAACCAGAACATTCACATACTGTACATCCTACAGGTCTACAAATCATTCATTTAATGATTCAAAGGTACAGACATCTAATTACCTTCCTATAGAGGATCCATGTCTGATAGATAATGTTTTTACTAAATACATACAATATTATCATCTGATATTAGCCAAAATATGTGATATCGATTGAACACGGTAAAGTTTTTTCCACACAAATATAGAAAAACCGATGTGTTCATATTAAAAATAAATATGGCACTTTTTCTGTTTTTAAAGTTAAATAAGTTTTCTTATTTTACACAGAAGATGTTTATTTGTGGAACATCCTGTGGGGCATCACATTAAAGGTAGTATTAACCTGTTATTTCCATATATATCTACAATAATGTCTATTAAAGTCAGGTTGATGGGGAGGAGGTCTGTGTATTCATCACTTTTAACGTCAGAAATCTAAAACTATCTGCTCACAAAGCTAATGTCTCTAATATTCTGGTCTGTAGTGGTTATGTTACAGCCAATCAAATGCAGCAGAATGCTGCGTCCAATTAAAAAACAGATAAATGAGCTCCAGTGATACTTCACCTGTGTCCCGTTGTAGATTCCCACTTGGATGAGTCGGCTCTTCTGGTAGTTTAGTATACTATAGTGTGCATACTTCCTATCACCGTCGTCATTGAACTCCACGCGCCCCGTCAGGCCTTCAGGGTATTTGGATGACATCAGCACGCTGCAATTTAGAGCCTTAATGAGTGCTAGCGCTCCAGTATATGTGACATGTGACAGGAAGCGCTTCAGGAGGAATGACATGTGACAGGAAGTGCTTCAGGATTGATGACATGTGACAGGAAGCGCTTCAGGAGTAATGACATGTGACAGGAAGCGCTTCAGGAGGAATGACATGTGACAGGAAGCGCTTCAGGATTGATGACATGTGACAGGAAGCGCTCCAGTATATGTGACATGTGACAGGAAGCG
Source organism: Gouania willdenowi (assembly GCF_900634775.1). Classification (NCBI taxonomy): domain Eukaryota; kingdom Metazoa; phylum Chordata; class Actinopteri; order Blenniiformes; family Gobiesocidae; genus Gouania; species Gouania willdenowi. The sequence goes on along the minus strand of NC_041055.1, from coordinate 297,887 downwards.
CTTCAGGAGGAATGACATGTGACAGGAAGCGCTTCAGGATTGATGACATGTGACAGGAAGCGCTCCAGTATATGTGACATGTGACAGGAAGCGCTTCAGGAGGAATGACATGTGACAGGAAGCGCTCCAGTATATGTGACATGTGACAGGAAGCGCTTCAGGAGGAATGACATGTGACAGGAAGCACTTCAGGAGTAATGACATGTGACAGGAAGCGCTTCAGGAGTAATGACATGTGACAGGAAGTGCTTCAGGAGGAATGACATGTGACAGGAAGCGCTTCAGGAGTAATGACATGTGACAGGAAGTGCTTCAGAATTGATGACATGTGACAGGAAGCGCTTCAGGAGTAATGACATGTGACAGGAAGTGCTTCAGGATTGATGACATGTGACAGGAAGCGCTTCAGGAGTAATGACATGTGACAGGAAGTGCTTCAGGATTGATGACATGTGACAGGAAGCGCTTCAGGAATAATGACATGTGACAGGAAGTGCTTCAGGATTGATGACATGTGACAGGAAGCGCTTCAGTATATGTGACATGTGACAGGAAGCGCTTCAGGAGGAATGACATGTGACAGGAAGTGCTTCAGGATTGATGACATGTGACAGGAAGCGCTTCAGGAGTAATGACATGTGACAGGAAGCGCTTCAGGAGGAATGACATGTGACAGGAAGCGCTTCAGGATTGATGACATGTGACAGGAAGCGCTCCAGTATATGTGACATGTGACAGGAAGCGCTTCAGGAGGAATGACATGTGACAGGAAGCGCTTCAGGAGGAATGACATGTGACAGGAAGCGCTTCAGGAGGAATGACATGTGACAGGAAGCGCTCCAGTATATGTGACATGTGACAGGAAGCGCTTCAGGAGGAATGACATGTGACAGGAAGCGCTTCAGGAGTAATGACATGTGACAGGAAGCGCTTCAGGAGTAATGACATGTGACAGGAAGTGCTTCAGGATTGATGACATGTGACAGGAAGCGCTTCAGGAGTAATGACATGTGACAGGAAGTGCTTCAGGATTGATGACATGTGACAGGAAGCGCTTCAGGAGTAATGACATGTGACAGGAAGTGCTTCAGGATTGATGACATGTGACAGGAAGCGCTTCAGGAGTAATGACATGTGACAGGAAGTGCTTCAGGATTGATGACATGTGACAGGAAGCGCTTCAGGAATAATGACATGTGACAGGAAGTGCTTCAGGATTGATGACATGTGACAGGAAGCGCTTCAGGAGTAATGACATTTGACAGGAAGTGCTTCAGGAGTAATGACATGTGACAGGAAGTGCATCAGGAGTAATGACATATGTGACAGGAAGTGCATCAGGATTAATGACATGTGACAGGAAGTGCATCAGGATTAATGACATGTGACAGGAAGTGCATCAGGATTAATGACATGTGACAGGAAGTGCTTCAGGATTGATGACATGTGACAGGAAGCGCTTCAGGAGTAATGACATGTGACAGGAAGTGCTTCAGGATTGATGACATGTGACAGGAAGCACTTCAGGAATAATGACATGTGACAGGAAGTGCTTCAGGATTGATGACATGTGACAGGAAGCGCTTCAGGAGTAATGACATGTGACAGGAAGCGCTTCAGGAGTAATGACATGTGACAGGAAGTGCATCAAGATTAATGACATGTGACAGGAAGTGCTTCAGGATTAATGACATGTGACAGGAAGTGCTTCAGGATTAATGACATGTGACAGGAAGTGCTTCAGGATTAATGGCATGAGACAGGAAGTGCATCGAGATTAATGACATGTGACAGGAAGCGCTTCAGGAGTAATGACATGTGACAGGAAGTGCATCAGGATTAATGACATGTGACAGGAAGTGCTTCAGGATTAATGACATGTGACAGGAAGTGCTTCAGGATTAATGACATGTGACAGGAAGTGCTTCAGGATTAATGGCATGAGACAGGAAGTGCATCGAGATTAATGACATGTGACAGGAAGTGCATCAGGAGTAATGACATATGTGACAGGAAGTGCTTCAGGATTAATGACATGTGACAGGAAGTGCATCAGGATTAATGACATGTGACAGGAAGTGCTTCAGGATTAATGACATGTGACAGGAAGTGCTTCAGGATTAATGGCATGAGACAGGAAGTGCATCAGGATTAATGACATATGTGACAGGAAGTGCATCAGGAGTAATGACATATGTGACAGGAAGTGCATCAGGATTAATGACATATGTGACAGGAAGTGCATCGGGAGTAATGACATGTGACAGGAAGTGCATCAGGATTAATAACATGTGACAGGAAGTGCTTCAGTATTAATGACATGTGACAGGAAGTGCATCAGGATTAATGACATGTGACAGGAAGTGCTTCAGTATTAATGACATGTGACAGGAAGTGCATCAGGATTAATGACATGTGACAGGAAGTGCTGCAGGATTAATGACATGTGACAGGAAGTGCTTCAGGATTAATGACATGTGACAGGAAGTGCATCAGGAATAATGACATGTGACAGGAAGTGCTGCAGGATTAATGACGTGACAGGAAGTGCATCAGGATTAATGACATGTGACAGGAAGTGCTTCAGGATTAATGACATGTGACAGGAAGTGCATCAGGATTAATGACATGTGACAGGAAGTGCATCAGGATTAATGACATGTGACAGGAAGTGCATCAGGATTAATGACATGTGACAGGAAGTGCTGCAGGACGCACAGTTTGTGCACCAGCTGGAAGTTAATTTCCCCCTCAGTCCATCATTATTATACTTATTATTATTACGAGTTTAAAGTCGACCAAAGTTAGGAGGAAAACTTTGGTTTGTACCAAACGTAGTAAAACTACTACAGAAAAAAAATATTTATCAAACATCCACAAACTAAATTAAATTTGTTTTTATTTCATTATTTTAATCTATGTTTTAAATGTATTTAAAATGCATTTTTGTGAATTTATTTACATATTTATTTAAACTAGTACAGTGCCCGTCTGAAGTATGTATTCATATAGTGGGAGGAGCTTAAGTATAGTTGTCAATTACGGCCAAATGAGTATGTATTTGTGTACATACTCTGTAGTGTTGGGGGGGAGCAGTACTCTGTCTCCTCCTCTCTCTGTTTATTAGTAGATGTATGTATGTATTTATTGATTGCTCAGCAGTTTGTACAGTCACTGTTATGGAAAAACTAAAAAGTACAAAAACAAAACTTCCTGTTGATTGTTTTAGGATTTTAGATTCCAGTGTGTGTGTGTGTGTGTGTGTGTGTGTGTGTGTGTGTGTGTAACAGAGCTTCTTTGAGGCGTATAAAGCAATGATCAATGTTAGCTAACGTAGCTTCACTGACACACTGAGCATGAGCTGAAATCATCAAACACAGTTTAATCTGTTCTTTAACATTTCACAGTCTTTACACAGTGACCTCAATACGTTTGATCTTTTCTACCATGAGTCACAAATAAAGACGTTAACGTCAACATGAATCCTCATTTTCACCTCAGAGCAACACGTTTTTATGGTTTACAGTGAAAACAGTTTAAATGAGAGATGAACACAGACATATCAAAGTCAGATGATGATTCTATACCTCATGCTCACATCAAAGGACTCAGCAGCCAATCAGGAGAGTGAAACAATGGCAGTGAAACAGCTTCACTAAAGTCAAACCAACAAAGTATAAATGACTTCAGACTAACCACAACTTATGGGAGCACTTTATTATAATTTTATTAATTATTGTGTGTGTGTGTGTGTGTTATCCTGTTTAAAATAAATCCAGTTTGATGTCATTTGTAGTATTATGTGTTTTTTTTCTGTATATGTTTGTGTATTTTGATCTAATTTTGTCTGTTTTTAGTGTGATTTCTGTTATTTATGTATTTTGTGGTCCTTTTTGTTTTACGTTTTTCTCTTATTTTGTGTGTTTTGTGTGTTTACCTGTTTTGTCTTTTTTGTTGTAATTTTGTATTTGTCTTTTTGTTATTTGTTTTTGTTTTTCTTGTTGTTTTTGTGTATTTTTTATGTTTTATATACATGTGCTGGTCATATCATTAGAATATCATGAAAAAGTTGATTTATTTCAGTAATTTCATTCAAAAAGTGAAACTTGTTTATTATATTAATGCATTACACACAGACTGATATATTTCAAATGTCTAGTTATTTTAATGTTGATGATTATTACTGACAACTAATGAAAATCCCAAATTCAGTATCTCAGAAAATTAGAATATTACTAAAACTGATACAAAAACATATTTGAAGAAATGTTGTCCAACTGAAAAGTATGAAGATGAAAAGTATGAATATGAAAAGTATGAATATGAAAAGTATGGAAATGAAAAGTATGATCATGTACTCAATACTTAGTTGGTTTTGTCTGAATTACTGCAGCAGTGGGCGTGGCATGGAGTGGGTCAGTCTGTGGTACTGATCAGGTGTTATGAGAGCCCAGGTTGTTCTGATAGTGACCTTCAGCTCTTCTCCATTGTTGGGTCTGGTGTCTCACATCTTCCTCTTCACAATACCTCATAGATGTTCTATGGGGTGAAGGTCAGGCCAGTCAACCAATCAAGAACAGGGATACCATGGTCCTTAAACCAGGTACTGGTAGCTTTAGCACTGTGTGCAGGTGTTAGGTCCTGATGGAAAATGAAATGTGCATCTCCATAAAGTTGGTCAGCAGCAGGAAGCATGAAGTGCTCTAAAACTTCCTGGTAGACGTCTACGTTGACCTTGGACCTAAGGAACCACAGTGGACCAACACCAGCACATGACATGGCACCTCAAACCATCACTGACTGTGGAAACTTTACACTCCACCTCAAGCAACGTGGATTCTGTTCCTCTCCTCTCTTCCTCCAGACTCTGGGACCTTGATCTCCAAAGAACATGCTAAATGTCCTTTGATCAGAGAACATCACTTTGGACCACTCAGCAGTAGTCCAGTCCTTTTTGTCTTTAGCCCAGACGAGACGCTTCTGACGCTGTCTCTAGTTCAAGAGTTCACCTCTCTATTAATGTGTTTGAACTCTGTGAACATCCAGCCTCTTTAGCCATGACCTTTGTGTCTGGTCCTCCTTGTTCAAGGTGTCAATGGTCGTCTTTTGGAAAACTGTCAGGTCAGCAGTTTTCACCATGATTGTGTAGACCTACAGAACTAGACTGGAGAACATCTAAAGGTCTTTGTGGAACACCAGGCAGGTGTCTTCAATATTAAACCTCTGCATAATATTCTAATTTTCTGAGATATTTAATTTAGAGTTTTCATTAGTTGTCAGTTATAATTATCAACATTAAAAAATAAACACTTGAAATATGTCAGTCTGTGTGAAATGATATGTTTACATTATACAAGTTTCACTTTTTGAATTACTGAAATAAATCAACTTTTCATGATATTCTAACTATATGACCAGCACCTGTATATCTCTCTTAATTTGGTGCAACAACCTAGAAACACTCAAACTGAATGTGACGAGTCAGCTGTTTAAAAGAAATTGAATCTTTTCTCTTTTCTCCACTGACCGTTTGAAGAGGGGTCCAGTTTTCCAGATGTTGGTGTTTCCCACACATCCTCTGGGAGGTTCAGTGATGTTCTCCTTCTCAAACAGTTCCTGGATGGACTGGGCCACCACGGCCACGGCGTCGTTGATGTGAGCCGACTCATTTTTACCATTGATAAGCTGAAGGCTGATCACACCTGAGGGCAGAGAGTCACTCAGTGTTGAGTTCATCATGGTGGTGATGCTGCTGCTCAAAGGGTTAAAGTGTTGACGCCACAACCGTTAATGGTGTAACGCCAGCGGTGGTCTTGCTATCTGGCATACAGGCATCGTCCCGGTGTGCCATCAACCCGAGGTGGTCCAGTCCGCTACATTTTTGTTTTTTTGAGAAGCGTGTGGGGCAGACATGGTAACAAATGACCAAATATGGTCCAAAAGTGGCCAAAACGTGACAAAAAAAGAGTAAAAATGACTAAATTGGACCAAAAGCAGTCAATAACTAAAGAGGAACCAGGTGGTGTGTAATGGCAAAGGATAGGTATAATGGGCAAAATGTGGCAAAGAATAATAATAATAAAAAAAGGAAACAAGTGGTTGTTATTGGGCAAAAGTGATTTCATTTGGATGAAAAGTGCTCAAAAAATTCAAGAAAGGACAAAAATTGGATAAAAGTGTCAAAAGCTAACTGTCCAAAAAAGGGAAAAAAAGGAAAAAGGGATATTTATTGGCAAAAGGAAGCTACAATCTGAAAAAAGTATCAGAACATTTTGAAAAAGGGGCAAAAAATGTGACAAATGAAGTTAATTAACAAAGGAAATTAAAAAGTTTAATCCTTTTAAAGTTTTCTGGGTGAATAATAATTCATATTAAGACACAAAAACCAACATCACTGACTTAATACCAGCTTCTATATGGTGCCTGTTATAATATAGTTATAATATAGTTATAATGTAGTTATATAATATAGTTATATAATGTAGTTATATAATGTAGTTATATAATATAGTTATATAATATAGTTATATAATATAGTTATAATATAGTTATATAATATAGTTATATAATATAGTTATATAATATAGTTATATAATATAGTTATATAATATAGTTATATAATATAGTTATATAATATAGTTATATAATATAGTTATATAATATAGTTATATAATATAGTTATATAATATAGTTATATAATATAGTTATATAATATAGTTACATAATATAGTTACATAATATAGTTACATAATATAGTTACATAATATAGTTACATAATATAGTTATATAATATAGTTATATAATATAGTTATATAATATAGTTATATAATGTAGTTATATAATGTAGTTATATAATGTAGTTATATAATGTAGTTATATAATGTAGTTATATAATGTAGTTATATAATGTAGTTATATAATGTAGTTATATAATGTAGTTATATAATGTAGTTATATAATGTAGTTATAATGTAGTTATAATGTAGTTATAATGTAGTTATAATGTAGTTATAATGTAGTTATAATGTAGTTATAATGTAGTTATAATGTAGTTATAATGTAGTTATAATGTAGTTATAATGTAGTTATAATGTAGTTATAATGTAGTTATAATATAGTTATAATATAGTTATAATATAGTTATAATGTAGTTATAATGTAGTTATAATGTAGTTATAATGTAGTTATAATGTAGTTATAATGTAGTTATAATATAGTTATAATATAGTTATAATATAGTTATAATATAGTGTGTGTGTGTATCTATAGATGATCTCACCATCTGGAGCTTCACTCAGAGCCTTCCCTGACATCTCTCTCTCCCCCACCAACCAAACGTAACCAGACCCCGTCATGTTGAGGAAGCGTGCAGCCTTGTACACAGCGGCGGCGTCCTCCTCACTGATGGAACAGGAGAGAAAGATGGACAGGGTTGGATTTATTGTTCTTACATCTGTTTGGTTTGTTAAAAACTTCTATTTGAATTATGACCATCAGCTGTTTACAAAGAGATTAAGCACATGTGTCAAACTCATGGCCCAGGGGCCAAATTCAGCCGTTTGGAGCATCCACTACGGCCCACAGGAGAAATTAACAGGAATCATTGTATGAATGAAACTCAACAATATTTGTAGGTTCTCACAGTTTACCTGGGGCTTATATCACATGATTTCAGTCATTTTAATAGTTAAACAGTTGAAAAAACTAAAAATGCATACAAAATCCTTACATTTTCCTCAAGTTGTCACATATTTCCCTTAATAAAATAGAAATTGGTCATAAAATCTAGGAAATGTAAAGTGTAGATCTGTTGGGACTGATAGCTGTCACTTAGTGCTTTGACATTGTTGCTTTCTTACATAATTTGTATTTTATGTATACGTAGAAGTGTAAACTGGTAGGGAACAATAAAGTTAAAATTACTCATTTTCCAACTCTAAAATCTGTGTCCCACTTAAGATCAAACTGCTCCGTATTTGGACCCTAAACTAAAATGAGATACACATACCGTTATTATATATAGGCAGAGTAGTGGAGAAACAGAGCCTTAGAATAGACTGGTCACATATAAGAATAATCTTTATGACTTAGAGGATATGGAATCACAGGAGGGCCAAAATTAGAAGAAATGCATGTGGAGTTATAAAGAGAATCAATAATGAAAAATGTACAAATGTAGCAAAGGCTGTGGGCGGGTCTTTCTCCCCAGGCTGACTAGTCGATACCTGATCACATGATGCCTGTTAGCAGGCGCTATGTATTAACATGTTTGGGGAGTAACAGATTATAAGTAACATTGTAATGTAATCAGTATACAAAAAACAAGCAGAATATACATCAGTGCATCAACACAGTGCGCACACACGCATTGAGACACTTCACGGTAGTTCACTACAACAAAAGAACACGTAAAACAAGCTGTAACAATGTTGTGATGACGTGAACAGCGCGTCAAAGTGCACTTATCTGGAAACAGACCAAAGTGTCTGTGGACTCACAGAGCGTCTGTATTTAATACATCTGATCAGTGAACAGAGTTGATGGAACAGTACGTGTGTTTTATGTTTCTGTACATTTCTTTTACGCACTGGTTTAATTTTAATCCAATCAGGTGATAATCTTTATAACGTGGACCATTTACAGACTAGTGATAAAGTTCAGACGTTCACTGACAGCAGAGTTGTGGCACAAATATAACGCCATACGTGCCGTGCTTCAGATTGTTGTGTAGGGTTCCCACGGTATGACAGTGATGACGTGACAGAAACATAAAACACACGTACTGCTCTGGTCAATAGTACAACACCATGACAATAATCCAGGAGAAAGAAAGACCCTCAGATAAGGAGGAAAAGATACTAAGGTTCAGGAGTTATAAACGCTAACTCTAGAGTTATAAACGCTAACTCTAGAGTTATAAACACTAACTCTAGAGTTATAAACGCTAACTCTAGAGTTATAAATGCTAACTCTAGAGTTATAAACGCTAACTCTAGAGTTATAAATGCTAACTCTAGAGTTATAAATGCTAACTCTAGAGTTATAAACGCTAAATCTAGACTTATAAATGCTAACTCTAGAGTTATAAACAATAATCGTAGAGTTCTAAACGCTAAATCTAGACTTAGAAATGCTAACTCTAGAATTATAAACGCTAACCCTAGAGTTATAAACATAAATCGTAGAGTGATAAATGCTAACTCTAGAGTTATAAACGCTAACCCTAGAGTTATAAACATTAACCGTAGAGTAATAAATGCTAACTCTAGGGTTATAAACATTAACCCTAGAGTTATAAACGCTAACTCTAGAGTTATAAATGCTAACTCTAGAGTTATAAACGCTAACTCTAGAGTTATAAACACTAACTCTAGAGTTATAAACACTAACTCAAGAGTTATAAACGCTAACTCTAGAGTTATAAACACTAACTCTAGAGTTATAAACGATAACTCTAGAGTTATAAACGCTAACTCTAGACTTATAAATGCTAACTCTAGAGTTATAAACATTAATCGTAGCATTATAAATGCTAACTCTAGAGTTATAAACGCTAACTCTAGAATTATATACACTAACTCTAGAGTTATAAACGCTAACCCTAGAGTTAGAAACGCTAACTCTAGAGTTATAAACGCTAACTCTAGAGTTATAAATGATAATGCCAGAGTTACAAACACTAACTCTAGAGTTATAAACACTAACTCTACAGTTATAAACGCTAACTCTAGAGTTATAAACACTAACTCTAGAGTTATAAACAATAACTCTAGAGTTATAAACGCTAAGTTACAAACACTAACTGAAGAGTTATAAACGCTAACTCTAGAGTTATAAACGCTAACTCTAGAGTTATAAATGCTAACTCTAGAGTTAGAAACGCTAACTCTAGAGTTATAAACACTAACTCTAGAGTTATAAACACTAACTCAAGAGTTATAAACGCTAACTCTAGAGTTATAAACGCTAACTCAAGAGTTATAAACGCTAACTCTAGAGTTATAAATGATAACGCTAGAGTTACAAACACTAACTCAAGAGTTATAAACACTAACTCAAGAGTTATAAACGCTAACTCTAGCGTTATAAACGCTAACGCTAGAGTTACAAACACTAACTCTAGAGTTATAAACACTAAGTCTAGACTTATAAACGCTAACTCTAGAGTTATAAACACTAACTCTAGAGTTATAAACACTAACTCTAGAGTTATAAACACTAACTCAAGAGTTATAAACGCTAACTCTAGAGTTATAAACGCTAACTCTAGCGTTATAAACGCTAAGTCTAGACTTATAAATGCTAACTCTAGAGTTAAACCCTAACCCTACAGTTATAAACATTAACTCGAGTTATAAACACTAACTCAAGAGTTATAAACGCTAACTCTAGAGTTATAAACGCTAACTCTAGCGTTATAAACGCTAAGTCTAGACTTATAAATGCTAACTCTAGAGTTAAACCCTAACCCTACAGTTATAAACATTAACTCGAGTTATAAACATTAACCTTAGAGTTATAAACATTAACCTTAGAGTTATAAACGATAACTCTAGAGTTATAAACACAAAATCTAGAGCTATAAACCCTTAAATTAGAAACAATAACTCTAGGGTTGACGTTTATAATCCACTAATGAAAGACATTTTTTAGGGCGGGGCTAGCGGACTCAAAACACCCTCACTTTGTTTTTCTTCATGTTGTTGCGTACACTAGTTTAAATCACTACTATGTTAATCGTGAACGGATCAGGCTGAAATATAGTAGATATAATCTATGGATGTGGACGCATCAATGCTCGGAGCCTGATTTTAGATTTGGGGCCCAAAAATAAAACGAAAGTTGATTTCTCATTTATTTGCGAGACGGTTGGTGAGACCAAATCATTGGCACATACCAATATATCAATTATATTATATACTATATTAAATATTATATACCAATATATCAATTATATTATATACTATATTATGTATTATATACCAATATATCAATTATATTATATACTATATTATATATTATATACCAATATATCAATTATATTATATACTATATTAAATATTATATACCAATATATAAATTATATTATATACTATATTATATATTATATACCAATATATCAATTATATTATATACTATATTATGTATTATATACCAATATATCAATTATATTATATACTATATTATATATTATATACCAATATATCAATTATATTATATACTATATTAAATATTATATACCAATATATCAATTATATTATATACTATATTATATATTATATACCAATATATCAATTATATTATATACTATATTATATATTATATACCAATATATCAATTATATTATATACTATATTATATATTATATACCAATATATAAATGATATTATATACTATATTATATATTATATACCAATATATAAATGATATTATATACTATATTATATATTATATACCAATATATCAATTATATTATATACTATATTATATATTATATACCAATATATCAATTATATTATATACTATATTATATATTATATACCAATATATCAATTATATTATATACTATATTATATATTATATACCAATATATCAATTATATTATATACTATATTATGTATTATATACCAATATATCAATTATATTATATACTATATTATGTATTATATACCATATTATATTATATACTATATTATATATTATAGACCAATATATCAATTATATTATATACTATATATATATATATACCAATAGATAATTAGATTTATACTATATTAAATATTATATACCAATATATAAATTATATTATATACTATGTAATATTATATACCATATCAATTAATTATACTATATTAATTATACCAATATAAAATTATATTAGATACTAATATTATATTATATCCATATATGAATATAATAGCACACAATGATAGCACTAAGATTATATACTATATTATATATTATATACCAATATATAAATTATAATTATATCTAATATTATATATATATACCAATATATAAATTATATTATATACTATATTAAATATTATATACCAATATATAAATTATATTATATACTATATTATATATTATATACCAATATATAAATTATATTATATACTATATTATATATTATATACCAATATATAAATTATATTATATACTATATTATATATTATATACCAATATATCAATGGGCCCATTACTCTGTATGTGCCACATGACCACTCCTCTGTTAATGCTCGTTGAATTGGCTGTAATTTGACATGGATATTCTATGAGCAGATGTCTATAGCCTCTCTGAGACATTTAAAAAAAAGGGGGGGGGACAGGAGCCCACCCCCATTTCCAGTCATTTCTAAATTTATCAGATCATAGTCATGTGATATATTATTTCAAAGGTCTAACAATTCCATTAGTTTTACTTGGTGGAGCCGAGTTATTTCACTGAATTCTTGTCTATTCAGCACTGAGACGTTCTGCGGACCAGGCCATAGTTCATCAGAACTTATTTTAAACTGAAGCTTTGGGGGAATAAATACGTTTGGTTTATACTTTTTAACGTATTGTGTCCCAATGAAATATATTACTTAATAAAGCAGAACAATCAGAGCTTTTTAGTTCACATAGTTTTTTAGGACTTTTCCATTTTTCTTTCCACTCCGTTACCATCAACCGTATCCATGGAAACCCCAGAACAACTCTTTGATGTGAATGAAGGACATGAGGTATTAGAACAGTTGTAGCTCAGTGTGTGACGGTGTGTCGTTACCACTAAAACACCTTGATCATTCAACCACATGTTAAGCTAACATTAGCTGCTATGCTAATTATACAGCACAGCTAACATTCAGCTTTAAATGCCATGGTTTTCAACATCACTAATGAGCCTCAAACATGACATTTAACCCTTAAAGTGTTTGTAGCTCTTTACCTGTGTCATGTGATTCTCACCTGGCTGACAGGATGATGACCCTGGCCTCCAGCTCCTTGGCCTCCAGCAGCAGAGCCGTTAAGTTAGTCTCCTGGCTGAACTGGAGGACTTTCTCTGCCTGTGATTGGATGCATAAAAAAGGTCAAGCCAGCTACTTATTCCGACACGCGTCATGCTGCCTTTTTACCTGCTGCACTCGAGCTCGGCCATTTTAGTTTAAAAAAGAGACAGAGATAAAAAGGAGAAGAAGCGATCCAGGGGAACCGGCTGAACTAAAAAAAGAAAAAGCTTCTTTTGTTTGTTTGCATGCAAACTGAGGGTTATCAAGGCTCCAAAGAAGGACGTGCATGTGTTAGGTAGGGAAGAAGAAGAAGGTCAATGCAACCAGGAACTAAAAAGAAGTGAAGGGGGTGATCGGGGACGTTTTCCCCCAACAAAAGATTTGCTGAAAATCAGGAGGTGCTACGTTAGAGGAGGAAGTAGCACTGGGAAGCGGCTTTGGTTCCAAACTACCGGTTCTCCACAAAGGAATGAAGTTGCAGTCTCTTTTTCAGTGTGAGTGTGTGCTTTGAGGACATGCATTCCTTTATTGAAGGAGAAAATGAAAATGATAAAAGCGGGGGCGCTGTTCACTGATTTCGCTTTTTTTTTTGTAATGACCAAAAATTATATTCTTCATCACAAAATCATTCTTCACTAAAATCATAGGGAAAGTAAAGAAGGTAAAGAAAAACACGTGCTACCAAGAGAGGGGCATTTCTGGGTCGGCTGGTGACCGGTTCGGGCTGGTTTCTAGTTGCTACGTTTGGAAAAATTGGTGGGCGGCGTGCATTGACCATGCAAATATACCTTAGGTCCTCGCTTGTTGTCATAGGACAGTTGGTCGAGGTTTTCATAGTTCCTTTTTTTATTCTGATGAGTAATGTGCACAGAGAAAATATGCAGACACAGAAAAATATTATAAACAGTTGAAAATGGAGGGCAGTAAAGCAATCCAACAAATCTCCACTTTTCTGCTTCAAATTGGGATCTTTGACCAGTGGGGTTTGCAAAAACATCAGAAACCTGCACCAGAACCAAGACTACACCAAAGTGTAGATACACACAATATAAAATCATCTAATCAGAATTACCTTCATGAAATATAGCCAATAATAAAACCAATAACATCCATTTTCAGACACTATTTTATACATCATCCCTGTCATTCACACTGATTTATTATCAGGAAGAATCCAGGGCTGCTCAAAGATATTAAGGTCAAAGATGGGTAACAACACACAAAAAAATAACATAAATACACAAAAATGACTTGAAAAACACAAAAACCCATGACAAAAATACACAAAATAAATAAAATACAAAAAAGAACCTGAACAATAACAAACAACAGATTGTTGAACAAAATGAGTCACTGTGAAATATGTAAAACTGTTAATCAGATTAAGCTTTAATCATCTGTATTGAAGCATTTTTGGCATGATTTCATATGTTTAGTTTGTCAGTAATTACAGTAATGGATGTATTCTGAAATGGAATTGAGGAAAATTTGAAAAGAAAAATGGGAGGTCCTAAGAATCACACACACACACACACACACACACACACACACACACACACACACACACACACACGTCCAATCTGTGTTTACAACAAACAACAAACAAACATTCTGACTGTAGAAGTAAACATTGTAGAGAACCGTAGAAACATGTTGGTGAGAAAAGAGCTTCAGATTATTCATGATTACAGTAAATAGACGGACACATCGTTCTGTAACGCTCAGTCAACAACACGTCTATTTTAACCCTTCACATAGCTCCTCCCACGCTTTTTATTATTCACCGTGTGATGTAGAGACCAAATGTGTCCGGGGTACGGCTCGACCTATTTTATTTGATTGTCAGTGTTGTGTATTGTGTTTTGATTTTTTTAATTTATTAATGAATTAACCATTAAAACATATTTAAATGTGCTCTATTAAAATATTTAATAAATGTGGTATGATTGGTTTTCATTCAAATATCACGTCCCAGCAGCTCTGGTGTCGAGGGTCACTTTAAAAACAAAGGAAATGTTACTGTGTTCTCATTTGGATTATTATATTATTATATCAGTGTCAAGTCAATCTCAATTTTTGTGCTGTTCCTGACTTGAGGGAACTGCTCTTTATTGGATGGGGATTCCTGGACTTCACTCAATGAACCAGACCTTCAATTACTTTTCCTTTTTATTTAACGTAATTTCTGTGGGTCGGAACATCAGTTCAGGTGAAAAACCTCAAAAAGAAAATACACAGTACAAAACCAATTAGACAACCATTTGTTGAAATCAAATTTAGCTTTTCACCCTTTTTAACTAAATTCTTTAACAAAATCAGATTGTTAGTAGTAAGTTAACTTAGTACTTTTAACTCTGCAGTTAACATGGCACTGGAAATAAACATGATAACCCATTAAATTAAACAAGCATCAAACTCAATAATAATCCTTGCATTTGCCAGTAAACAGTAAACAAATTGCTAAACTTTATAAATAAATTAAGAAGAAAAAATGCATTCAACTTAATTTTTCAATCCAAACAATGTCAATCCGTTTCCTGTCCATTTTAAATGAATTGTCCAACTAACATAAGTTTTTTATGCTTGTGGTTATGTAGGTGCTTACCAGCTGCCCATCCATTCATAATAAGAGTTTTTGCACAAAGTTTAGTCCCAGCTGAGGAAACAGAACTTTCTTCTCTGAGGCATGCATTGCCATTGCCTCCATGCTCCCACAGTGGCTGGTTTGTGCTTAAAAAGAATCAGGTGTGCACACTCACATGTGGGAGGGGCTTCCACAAGGCCCCTCCCCTGCTTAGCAGGAGGGTGAAAGGCAGCTCACAGGCAGTTTGACAGAACAATCAGAATCAGAATCAGAATCAGAAATGTTTTATTTGCCATGTACAGTTTTGAGGACAGTACAAGGAATTTGACTTGGTGGTTGGTGCACAAAAACAAGCAACAAAAAGAAATAAAAGAAATAAAAACAACACAACAAAGAACAACCCAGCAACAATAATAATAATAATAATGATAAATATAAAGGATGAGGGATAAATAAAGGATAGATAGAGAATAAAGGATAAATAGGATAAATATAAATATATATATACAGTGCAGCAGGTATCAAGCTGGTGGAGGTGGTGATCGGGTGGGGGGGGGGGGGGGGGGGGGTTCAGTGGGTGACTTGGGGTGTGTTCATGTGGATGGTGGCAGAGGGAAAGAAGCTGTTTTTGTGTCTGGAGGTTCTGGTCCTGATGGACCGAAACCTCCTACCAGAAGGGAGAGATTGAAACAGTTTATGACCGGGGTGGGAGGGGTCGGCCACAATCTTTCCTGCACGCCTCAAAATCCTGGAGGCGTACAGGTCCTGGAGGGAGGGCAGATTGCAGCCGATGACCTTCTCTGCAGAGTGGATGATACGCTGCAGTCTGGCCTTGTCCTTGGCCGTAGCTGCAGCGTACCAGATGGTGATGGAGGAGCAGAGGATGGACTGGATGATGGAGCTGTAGAAGTTCACCATCATCTTTGTTGGCAGACTGAACTTCTTCAGCTGCCGCAGAAAGTACATCCTCTGCTGAGCTTTTTTGATAAGGGAGCTGATGTTCAGCTCCCACTTGAGGTCCTGAGTGATGATGGTCCCCAGGAAGCAGAAGTACTCTACAGAGCTCACTGTAGAGTCTCCCAGGGTGAGGGGGGTGAGGGGGGCTGGGTTCTTCCTGAAGTCTGCTATCATCTCCACTGTCTTTAAAGCGTTGAGCTCCAGGTTGTTCTGGCTGCACCAGGACACCAGCCGGTCTGTCTCCCACCTGTAGTCAGACTCGTCTCCATCAGCGATGAGACCGATGATGGTCGTGTCGTCTGCAAACTTCAGGAGTTTGACCGACTGGTGAGAGGAGGTGCAGCTGTGTATATAATGTATATAATACATTATATATTATATACATTAAAAATCTGCTCAATTTGATCATAAGAAAGGATTTGAGCCAAGTTAGTCCTTTTCCTTTTGGGTCTGGGGGATCATGGTGCATGGGGAGAGGAACCTTAAAGAGCTCCACCCACCTGCCCTGGAACTCATATATTAAATATTACAGATGTTTAGTTGTGTACGTTATCTGCTCACTGCTGGAGAGGTAAAGTTAAACATTGTTGTTTTAACCTAATGGGAAAAATGAGTTTGTTGCAGGGATTTGAACCAGCAATCTTTGCATCAAGAAACAAGTTTGTTTAGGGCGGAGCTATACATGCACAGGGAAATGTACCTTTTTTTTTTAACATTAACTCAGAGTCCCGCCTCCTTTTCTGAGCCACTTAAAGCTCTGCCCTGTTTATAAACAATATCACACATTCACCATAGAATTCCACGTAAAACTGGTGGTAAATATTTAACAAACATAACCTCCTGTGATGTCAGACATTATTTTAAAATATGAAACCATCAGTTCACGTAGACTGTGGTGACTTATTTTAGAGAAATAAACTTAGACAAACCTGTCACAAACACCTTAGTTAGTGTTACTGTGATGTGTAGGCGTGGCTTTTCTAAGCTTGGCCTCAAACAACAACAACAACAACAACAGCTGCTGAGGTAAAACCAGCACAATGAGTGATTCCAACACACTGTCCATAATACAAACTAATGAATGTCAGAATAAAACGCTTACAGAAGAAGTAGAAATGTGTATTTTTGTTGTCAGTTTGTGTTTTTTTAAGTAGTTTTTGTGTATTTCTGTTATTGTTTATGTGTTTTTTGTTGTACTTTTTGTTGTCAGTTTGTGTGTAGTTGTTCATCTCTAACATTTATTAAAGTTGACCTTAATATCTTTAAGCAGCCTTGGATTCTTTCTGATAATAACACCACAGGGATGACGATGTATAAAATAATAAAAATAGTGTTTTTAAATGAATGTTGTCAGTGCTGTGTGAGTCGTTTAGAGATGAAAGTGTGTATCTGTCACGCCTCACTGAGTCCCAACATCTACACACACTCGTCTCTCACTGCACTTAAAACCATCTTTTCAAAGTGGTTCGACCTCAAAACGTTTCCTTTAAAGTGCTTTAGCTGAAGCTCTGAATGAATAACATCATCCTTTTAAAGTCACACATCTGAAGGAAATACTTTCATTCAATTTGGATAAAACTTCCATTATATGTGTAAAAGTTTATTTACATATAAAGGGGAATAAATATGAAAGTGGCATTATTAGTATTATTGTTTCAACCTGAGAATACTTCATTTATAGCCTAACATTAATGAAAGAAATAAATAAATATTGTCTCAGGGAACACCCAATTATTAAGTTTTATCAGCTTTTCTTAATTTGACAAACTTAGCATCATAAAATCAAACAAACTTGCTTAATAGGGTTTAATTAATCTTTGTAAATATTGAATTTTTTGAATTGTGTCAAATCTCACGACATGGAGCACATGAAATATTATATTATACATATATATATATTATACATGAAATATTGTTTATATCTCTAAATAGTGACTGCACAATGTTGATTAACATGTTTAATAATAATATAATTACCATGTCTGATATTTTATAAAACATGTTGGTGAGGGTTTACAGTTTACATGGTTAGGAATTTAAGTGATTAGTCACATTAATCTTTAAATTAAAAAATAAAATTTGACTATAAAAATATGTGCTTTTCATCAACTAAAACTATATTCAATCAACCTATGGAAGATGAACAAAATGTAATAAAAACTCATCTCTGTTGTTCTGTTGTGATGTGATATAAGTTGTGCCTTCTGTTCTAACTCATAAATATGATATAAATATAAAACTGTGTGCGTGCCCTCGTCCCCAGAGGAGCTCTCTGTGGTCCTGGTACGACAGGAGGAAACACGTCTTTTTATCTCCAACTTTGTTTATTTCTGCTGCTACTCAACATTAATATTACATGTTGTGGTTCTCACTGTTCACAGCTCCTCCTCTATGAACTCCTCCTCTATGAACTCCTCCTCTATGAGCTCCTCCTCTATGAACTCCTCCTCTATGAACTCCTCCTCTATGAACTCCTCCTCTATGAACTCCTCCTCTATGAACTCCTCCTCTATGAACTCCTCCTCTATGAGCTCCTCCTCTATGAGCTCCTCCTCTATGAACTCCTCCTCTATGAACTCCTCCTCTATGAACTCCTCCTCTATGAACTCCTCCTCTATGAACTCCTCCTCTATGAGCTCCTCCTCTATGAGCTCCTCCTCTATGAACTCCTCCT
>NC_041055.1:266177-276177 GCF_900634775.1 Gouania willdenowi | reverse complement strand
CTGATTGGCTGCTGAGTCCTTTGATGTGAGCATGAGGTATAGAATCATCATCTGACTTTGATATGTCTGTGTTCATCTCTCATTTAAACTGTTTTCACTGTAAACCATAAAAACGTGTTGCTCTGAGGTGAAAATGAGGATTCATGTTGACGTTAACGTCTTTATTTGTGACTCATGGTAGAAAAGATCAAACGTATTGAGGTCACTGTGTAAAGACTGTGAAATGTTAAAGAACAGATTAAACTGTGTTTGATGATTTCAGCTCATGCTCAGTGTGTCAGTGAAGCTACGTTAGCTAACATTGATCATTGCTTTATACGCCTCAAAGAAGCTCTGTTACACACACACACACACACACACACACACACACACCACTAGCCTCGTGTGTGTTTGTGTTTTTGTTTCTGTTCCTTTATTAAAGTCACATATAGAGTTTAATTAATCAGTCTCTATCTTAGTTTAATGAACCGCTGACAGTAGGATAATATAAACTATAATAATAAATTATAAACATGATCAATCAGAGTCAAACATCCTCCAAGATCAAATCTGCTCTTTATCAGATTTGATCAGTTATCAGATCATTGATCCTGATCATAATGCCATGATCAATTTAAAGGATTGGAACTCATTTATATCTCCATCAATAATAGTACAGTAGGTCACAATGTATGGACACGCCCAGTTTATGGAAAAATAACAATTAAATGTTCATCTGGATGAAACTAGGTGGAATAATTCAGGAATAAACCCAACATAAGTCACATTTCATAAAGATCAATAAATTACAAACTGATGTGAATTTTTGAAATTTTGTTGATGATGATTTTTTTTAATGAATCCAGAATCAGTTTATTGATCCAGATCCCCCTCAAAGTGTAACGGAATATTCCATGACGTAACGTCTATCTTTGGTTTAAAAAAAATCTAAATACAGTATGTGAAGCACTATTAATCTAATCCTAACAAACAAACAAACAAACAAACAAACACCAGTGAAAACAACACTAATGTGGGCGAAGCTTTTTGCTAAATCCTGAAACTAAAACTGACCCTAAACTCTGATATGAATATATAAACATATGACAGATAGATAGGTTTATTAAATCATGGTTTAACTCCAGCTCTGAATCAGGACTCGTTTCACAATATCAGCCCAAAGCATCACTGAGAGAAGAAGAAGAAGAAGAAGAAGAAGAAGAAGAAGAAGAAGAGATGAACGGTGGTTTTCCCGTTAATAAAGCAGCTGTACTGTATCTCTGCCTCTTCATCCTCAGCTCAAACACTCCTGACCCACATTCACATCTATTCTTAAAATGGAAGCAGCACAAAAAGCAGAACCACAGCGAACACAAAACAAGCGTCAGTCGCTGATGGTTTGCAAAGCCCCGCGGGAAAGTCCACTATTTGGTCCCCATGTGGAAAGACACAGGAAAATTTAGACTATGGAGGAAAAGCAAGGTGAGGATGAGCAAAGAAATCACAAACTTTAGTCAGATTAGACCACATTAGACGCTGTGGATGTCTGTAGGAATGTTGGTGTGAGAGAGACGTGTGCACACAACACAGACAAACAGGAGGGTGTGACGGCCCCCCACCGGGCCCCTCACCTTGGTCTCCCTCTCCTCCAGGAGGGTCTCCAGACGTTTCTGGGCCGCTCGCCCCTCGTGGTCGTCGCTAACGATCAGAATGATGTGGTTCCAGTTGAACTCTCTCATCAGGTCGAACCACACGTGGGCCTGGTGTGAGTAGGGGGGGACGGTCCTCAGGAAGGACAGGTGGATGCTCTGAGGGGGGGGGGACAGGAAACATCTGATGATCTAAGGCAGGGGGTCTCAAAGAATGAGCCTTCATACCAAAGGTTTATCTAAGATCATTAACGCTAAAGATCGTTATTATTAGACTGGATTAGATATAGAACTAAAGTCTAAAAATAATTATTTAAAATCCTTTTTGCTTTTTTTAAGTTTTTTACCACAGATTATAAAAAATGTTTATTTATTTCCTGTTTTAAACTAATTAACTATTGGTCATTAATTAACACTTTTAAATCTATTTTTTTGCAGGTTATTAGTTTAGCTTCTGTCAGTTTGACTAATGTCTATAATCAGCTGTAAAATACACTAATAATTAATATTTATTATCTGATTAGTTTCTCATCTATTGATTACCTTGTTAGGGTTAATAATCAATGAATATATTGGTATTAATATTTATGGTGTTTATGGTCAGTATAGCCATAGATTTATTAGATTTTAAAAATACAAGATAAAATATTCCTAAAGAGAAGTGATTAGTGGGAAAAGTTAATATGAAACATATTTTAATAATTATTAACTACATATGTGTAGGAAATAGAACTGTGGTTGACCAGGTTAGCGTAATTGTAATTGACAATTTTTTTATAGAATTTCCATGCCAATTACAATTATAAACTCAATTATCTGAACTCAATTACAAGTCACTAACAATTACAACAGCAATATTTTTTTCAATTACAACTAGAAAAGGAGGATGCAGGTGCTGACCCGTGTTGCACTGCATTAGCTTAGCATTAGCCTAGCATTAACATGAACCTAGCATGAGCAATAACTTTGAAAGAGTTAAAAATGGCTGAACATGTCAAAGGTCAAAAATAGGTTGAAGAATGGATGAAAGGGTTAAAAGTTTAATACGCTGAGATTTCCAAGTTTAAAAGTTACAAATCATAAAAGTATAAATGTGAGGAACTTTGTGAACAGTTTCATATCTTAATTTATCGCAGACGGAAGGAAAAAACAGATAACAACAGTGAGGACGTCTCCTGTATCATCACTAATTATTATAAATAACCATAACTCTGGTACATTCATGTGTCCATAAGATGGTTTTTTAATTTAAATTATTCTGTAAACATTTTTCTCACTGGCATTACAACCTTTAGTTCATCATTAAACTGCTCTATACAGTATGTATGTATGTATGTATATACTGTATATATAAAGAGACATCGATAGATAAGTAGATATACATTGTATAAGGTTCAAACTGATTTTTTTATTAAATACATTTGAAATGTTGACATGTTTGTAGTTGAGAACCACTAATAGTGTATATTCATGTTTTTTTGTGCTATGTCTAGTTTTATAACTCTATAAATACTCTAAGTTGTCTCTGACGCCTTTTATTTTTTAAAACACAATAAAAATGTAAGAATGTTGTAAAAGCTGATGATTTTATTCATGAGGATGTTTTAAAAGTTTTAGTCTCTGATGAGAACCTGACAGAGTTATTATGAATTATTAATGATTATTATTAATGATTAATGCAGATTTAAGAGACACAACTATTGATCCTGGAGACCTGAGAACGTTCCCCCAGGAACCTCCACCTCTCCTCCATCCATCCATCCATCCATCCATCCATCCTACCTTATCAGAGTAGATGGACATGCGTGTGGTGAGTCCGACCACAGGTATGCGGTAGAATCCAGCTGTGTAGGAAACGGGGGTGGGGGTGAGGTGGTCGTTGGACTGGGGGGGGTGACTCACCAGGATGGCGTAGACCTGCAGAGAAGAAAAGTTTATCATGAGGACACCAGCGTTAGGACGTGACACACACACACACACACACACACACACACATAAACATTGACAAAAAAAAATCATAAAAATAAACAAAATTAAAAAATGCACAAATCGACTCCAAAAACAAACAAAATAACAACAAAAACATTCAAAATGACAAGAAATACCAAGTGGCAGAAAAAACTACAACAACCAAACACAAAAACAACACAAACTACAAAAAATGACAATGAAAAGTACAAAGTTTACTGTTACAGCTGGTACCCTGCTCCCTCTCACCTCACACACCTGATTCAGATCAATAATCAGGTGTAGAGGGAGGAGGAGCTTATAAAGGCTTCTTTTGCTCCCCACTCAACATTGATTTTTGTAAGTTTGTTATTTTAGTTTGTGATATTTCTGCTTTTCATGTTGACGTAGGTGTTTTGTTATGTAGTTTAGAGGGTGACCCCGGGGTGACGGCCCTGTAGAGGGGTGGGCTCAGTGTCCTCCATACTGTGCTTCAGTTTGGCCAAGATCCCCAAACCCTTCAGTGTTGCTACGTTTATCAACTTATCATCAATACTTTAGATTAACCTTAGTTTCTGTGACTTTAAAGAAGATTTTAAAAAAAGACTATAAAACATGTTTGTGGATTTTAAAGTGTGTGTGTGTGTGCGTGTGCGTGTGCGTGTGCGTGTGCGTGTGCGTGTGTGTGTGTGTGTGTGTGTGTGTGTGTGTGTGTGTGACCCGTGGAGCTGACTGTGATTGGACCTCCCACTGCACATTACGTGTGTAATTAATGAGTTTGTGGAGCGGATGGTCTCAGTGAATCTGGGGCGTTGGAGACCCTGGAGACTTTAGGCCCTGGAGGACGAGACTCATCTGTGATGAAATATCTGCTGCTCTATCACAGATAAATATTCATCTGCTGCTGTTTTAGAACGAGATAAAAAAAAATCACATTTGGAAAATATCAAAGCCTTTGTTGTCAGGACGGAGTTTATGGTAAACTAGAGAACAGAGTCCATGGTCCTCAGTGTCTAGTCTAGTTTATTTTAGTCTGATCAGGTCTACTTTTGTTTAGTTTAGTCTCATCTAGTTTATATATCCGTCTAGTCTACCTTAATTTAATCTGTTCCATTTAGTTTTTTCTGGTCTAGGTTTGTTTAGTTTAGTCTAGTTATGTTTAGTCTGTTCTAGCCTAGTTTACTTTAGTTTCAGTCTGGTCTAGTCTTGTTTAGTTTAAAATACACCAGACAAAACAAGACTAGACTACACAAAACTAGATTAAGCTTGTCTATATATCGGTCTATTCTGCTTAAATTTAGTCTGGTCCAGTCTAGTGTTTTCTGGTCGAGTTCAGTCTAGTCTAGTTTAGTCTTGACAATTATAGTTTAGTTAAGTCAGGTTAGATCTGGTCTACTTTGGTCTCATCAAGTTTAGTTTGGTCTAGTTCAGTCTAGTTTAGTTTAGTCTGGAATGAAACCAGGGAAGTACTTCCTACTAAAGCCTTGTGTCTCTGTGTAGTTGTGTCTTATTTCTTTCTTTAGTTACACCACATTTATTACACCCACAGAGTGGACAGCTGTGATGCTTTCAGACATCAGGACCCACAGGAACAAAGGGAGAACCGGGTTAACGTCAGGCTATAGAAACATGAAAGCAGATCAAAGAGTAGATCACAGCAAAGATTAAACGAATTAATCAAACAAATCAAAACAGAAACGCCTTCTCCCACCACCATTATATATATAAATATACATTAGCATTTAGATTGGAAACCAGTTGAAAGACTTCTGCTCTGCTCTGCATCAGTATCACACAGAGCTACAAGGAAATAAACCAGTTAGCAACAATAGAAACCAGTTAGCAACAATAGAAACCAGTTAGAAACAAGAGAAACCAGTTAGCAACAATAGAAACCAGTTAGCAACAATAGAAACCAGTTAGCAACAATAGAAACCAGTTAGAAACAATAGAAACCAGTTAGCAACCTTAAAAACCAGTTAGCAACAATAGAAAACAGTTAGCAACAATAGAAACCAGTTAGAAACAATAGAAAACAGTTAGCAACAATAGAAACCAGTTAGCAACAGTAAAAACCAGTTAGAAACAATAGAAAACAGTTAGCAACAATAGAAACCAGTTAGAAACAATAGAAACCAGTTAGCAACCTTAAAAACCAGTTAGCAACAATAGAAAACAGTTAGCAACAATAGAAAACAGTTAGCAACAATAGAAAACAGTTAGCAACAATAGAAACCAGTTAGAAACAAGAGAAAACAGTTAGCAACAATAGAAACCAGTTAGAAACAATAGAAACCAGTTAGCAACCTTAAAAACCAGTTAGCAACAATAGAAAACAGTTAGCAACAATAGAAAACAGTTAGCAACAATAGAAACCAGTTAGAAACAATAGAAAACAGTTAGCAACAATAGAAACCAGTTAGAAACAATAGAAACCAGTTAGCAACCTTAAAAACCAGTTAGCAACAATAGAAACCAGTTAGCAACAATAGAAACCAGTTAGAAACAATAGAAACCAGTTAGCAACCTTAAAAACCAGTTAGCAACAATAGAAACCAGTTAGCAACCTTAAAAACCAGTTAGCAACAATAGAAACCAGTTAGAAACAAGAGAAACCAGTTAGCAACAATAGAAACCAGTTAGAAACAATAGAAAACAGTTAGCAACAATAGAAACCAGTTAGAAACAATAGAAACCAGTTAGCAACAATAGAAAACAGTTAGCAACAAGAGAAACCAGTTAGCAACAATAGAAACCAGTTAGAAACAATAGAAAACAGATAGCAACAATAGAAACCAGTTAGAAACAATAGAAAACAGTTAGCAACAATAGAAACCAGTTAGCAACAATAGAAACCAGTTAGAAACAATAGAAAACAGTTAGCAACAATAGAAACCAGTTAGCAACAGTAAAAAACCAGTTAGCAACAATAGAAACCAGTTAGCAACAACAGTAACCCTTTCGCAACAATAGAAACCAGTTAGAAACAATAGAAACCAGTTAGCAACCTTAAAAACCAGTTAGCAACCTTAAAAACCAGTTAGCAACAATAGAAACCAGTTAGCAACAACAGTAACCCTTTCGCAACAATAGAAACCAGTTAGAAACAATAGAAACCAGTTAGCAACCTTAAAAACCAGTTAGCAACAATAGAAACCAGTTAGCAACAATAGAAACCAGTTAGCAACAACAGTAACCCTTTCGCAACAATAGAAAACAGTTAGAAACAATAAAAACCAGTTAGCAACCTTAAAAACCAGTTAGCAACAATAGAAACCAGTTAGAAACAATAGAAACCAGTTAGCAACCTTAAAAACCAGTTAGCAACAATAGAAACCAGTTCGCAACAATAGAAACCAGTTAGCAAACGAAAAAACCAGTTAGCAACAAAAGAAACCAGTTAGCAACAATAGAAACCAGTTAGCAACAATAGAAAACAGTTAGCAACAATAGAAACCAGTTAGCAACAGTAAAAACCAGTTAGCAACCGTAAAAACCAGTTAGCAACAATAGAAACCAGTTAGCAACAACAGAAACCAGTTAGCAACAACAGTAACCAGTTCGCAACAATAGAAACCAGTTAGCAACAGTAAAAACCAGTTAGCAACAATAGAAACCAGTTAGCAACAATAGAAACCAGTTCGCAACAATAGAAACCAGTTAGAAACAGTAAAAAACCAGTTAGAAACAATAGAAAACAGTTAGCAACAATAGAAAACAGTTAGCAACAATAGAAACCAGTTAGCAACAATAGAAACCAGTTAGCAACAACAGTAACCAGTTCGCAACAGTAAAAACCAGTTAGCAACAATAGAAACCAGTTAGCAACAATAGAAACCAGTTAGCAACAATAGAAACCAGTTAGAAACAATAGAAAACAGTTAGCAACAATAGAAAACAGTTAGCAACAGTAAAAACCAGTTAGCAACAATAGAAAACAGTTAGAAACAATAGAAACCAGTTAGCAACAGTAAAAAACCAGTTAGAAACAATAGAAAACAGTTAGCAACAATAGAAACCAGTTAGAAACAATAGAAACCAGTTAGCAACCTTAAAAACCAGTTAGCAACAATAGAAAACAGTTAGCAACAATAGAAAACAGTTAGCAACAATAGAAAACAGTTAGCAACAATAGAAACCAGTTAGAAACAATAGAAACCAGTTAGAAACAAGAGAAACCAGTTAGAAACAATAGAAACCAGTTAGCAACCTTAAAAACCAGTTAGCAACAATAGAAAACAGTTAGCAACAATAGAAAACAGTTAGCAACAATAGAAACCAGTTAGAAACAATAGAAAACAGTTAGCAACAATAGAAACCAGTTAGAAACAAGAGAAACCAGTTAGAAACAGTAAAAACCAGTTAGCAACAATAGAAACCAGTTAGCAACAATAGAAACCAGTTAGAAACAATAGAAACCAGTTAGCAACCTTAAAAACCAGTTAGCAACAATAGAAACCAGTTAGCAACAATAGAAACCAGTTAGCAACAATAGAAACCAGTTAGCAACAAGAGAAACCAGTTAGCAACAATAGAAACCAGTTAGAAACAAGAGAAAACAGTTAGCAACAATAGAAACCAGTTAGAAACAATAGAAACCAGTTAGCAACAATAGAAAACAGTTAGCAACAATAGAAAACAGTTAGCAACAATAGAAACCAGTTAGAAACAATAGAAAACAGATAGCAACAATAGAAACCAGTTAGAAACAATAGAAAACAGTTAGCAACAATAGAAACCAGTTAGCAACAATAGAAACCAGTTAGAAACAATAGAAAACAGTTAGCAACAATAGAAACCAGTTAGCAACAGTAAAAACCAGTTAGAAACAATAGAAAACAGTTAGCAACAATAGAAACCAGTTAGAAACAATAGAAACCAGTTAGCAACCTTAAAAACCAGTTAGAAACAATAGAAAACAGTTAGCAACAATAGAAAACAGTTAGCAACAATAGAAACCAGTTAGAAACAATAGAAACCAGTTAGCAACCTTAAAAACCAGTTAGCAACAATAGAAACCAGTTAGCAACAATAGAAACCAGTTAGCAACAACAGTAACCCTTTCGCAACAATAGAAACCAGTTAGAAACAATAGAAACCAGTTAGCAACCTTAAAAACCAGTTAGCAACCTTAAAAACCAGTTAGCAACAATAGAAACCAGTTAGCAACAACAGTAACCCTTTCGCAACAATAGAAACCAGTTAGAAACAATAGAAACCAGTTAGCAACCTTAAAAACCAGTTAGCAACAATAGAAACCAGTTAGCAACAATAGAAACCAGTTAGCAACAACAGTAACCCTTTCGCAACAATAGAAAACAGTTAGAAACAATAAAAACCAGTTAGCAACCTTAAAAACCAGTTAGCAACAATAGAAACCAGTTAGAAACAATAGAAACCAGTTAGCAACCTTAAAAACCAGTTAGCAACAATAGAAACCAGTTCGCAACAATAGAAACCAGTTAGCAACAATAGAAACCAGTTAGCAACAAAAGAAACCAGTTAGCAACAATAGAAACCAGTTAGCAACAACAGTAACCAGTTCGCAACAATAGAAACCAGTTAGCAACAGTAAAAACCAGTTAGCAACCGTAAAAACCAGTTAGCAACAAAAGAAACCAGTTAGCAACAACAGAAACCAGTTAGCAACAACAGTAACCAGTTCGCAACAATAGAAACCAGTTAGCAACAGTAAAAACCAGTTAGCAACAATAGAAACCAGTTAGCAACAATAGAAACCAGTTCGCAACAATAGAAGCCAGTTAGCAACAATAAAAACCAGTTAGAAACAATAGAAAACAGTTAGCAACAATAGAAAACAGTTAGCAACAATAGAAACCAGTTAGCAACAATAGAAACCAGTTAGCAACAACAGTAACCAGTTCGCAACAGTAAAAACCAGTTAGCAACAATAGAAACCAGTTAGAAACAAGAGAAACCAGTTAGCAACAATAGAAACCAGTTAGAAACAAGAGAAACCAGTTAGCAACAATAGAAAACAGTTAGCAACAGTAAAAAACCAGTTAGCAACAATAGAAAACAGTTAGAAACAATAGAAAACAGTTAGCAACAATAGAAACCAGTTAGCAACAATAGAAACCATTTAGCAACAAGAGAAACCAGTTAGCAACAATAGAAACCAGTTAGAAACAATAGAAACCAGTTAGCAACAATAGAAACCATTTAGCAACAATAGAAACCAGTAAGAAACAATAGAAAACAGTTAGCAACAATAGAAACCAATTAGCAACAAGAGAAACTATTTAGCAACAATAGAAACCAGTTAGCAACAATAGAAACCAGTTAGAAACAATAGAAAACAGTTAGCAACAGTAAAAACCAGTTAGCAACAATAGAAACCATTTAGCAACAAGAGAAACCAGTTAGCAACAACAGAAACCAGTTAGCAACAATAGAAACCAGTA
>NC_041055.1:257819-260319 GCF_900634775.1 Gouania willdenowi | reverse complement strand
ACTTATTCCAGGTTCAGAACAACGTTAGAGGAAAATAACTTAAGCAAACCGGAGAATATGCGTCAGGACTGATTTGAAGGGGAACGCCCACATTTCAGGGAGGCTCCGCCCACAGTGAGTAACTGGGATGAAGGCGTGCAGTGACTTACAGTAAGTACAGGAGGAGAATAGCACACAGCCAGAAACGGTGCTGCTATACAGCTTTTTTTATTTAAACACACGAGAGAATAGAGCCCATAGTGAATACAGGTCTTGCCTAGTTTTGTTTTGTTATCTTAAGACTCAGGGGCGGAGCAGAGTCAAAGGATAAAGGGGCGGGGCTATGTTTTCATGTGAATGAATTGGTTCATATTGTCTTAATGTGCAATAATGAGTAAATAAATATTCTACGTTGTGGTTTGATGGGTGTGTCTATGCTTGGGACAAACGTGGAATCAGAAGAAAAGGATAATTTTTCAACTTCTCCTGGTGCTGAAGCTGCAGCTTTAAATGAATGTGGGTGTTGATGCTTCCCTCACTGCATGAGCAGAGTCACCTCATGGTTACCATGGCAACAACCATCTTTGCCCTCAGTCGCAACCACGCAGGCAAATATTCAGTCTATTCATCTCAGCGGGGGCGCACAGAAAGAAACGGGACGTGGAAGTAACTGATTAAAAATGACTTTGGTTTGTTTATCATTGTCTCCTTATGGTCCTCATGGTTCTCATCTCATCACCTCCTCCTGATGATGGTGGTGAAGGTGTCAGGAAATGAGGCCAAATTGTGAATGGCGTCCTCTCTGTGTGTGTGTGTGGGTGTGTGTGTGTGTGTGTGTGTGTGTGTGTGTGTGTGTGTGTGTGTGTGTGTGTGTGTGTGTGTGTGTGATGATAAATTAATGACGAGTCAGAGGAAGTCAACATGCAACCTCTTTCATACAGAAGCTGATGTTTATGCTCATAGAATAATTCCACCATGTGAACACATCAGTTCTACTTCACCTCCATCCATCCATCCATCCATCCATCCATCCATCCATCCATCCATCACTTCATCCTCAGGCTGAGGACGTCCCCATGGACCAGAGTGTGAGACCAACAAACCTGGAACAAGTAAAGCAGCAATTTTAATTCAGTTTGTTCAGGTATTTAATAAAATAAGAGAAAATAACAGATGTGAATCAAAATAAACTGAATTAAATCAGATTCAGAAAAGTTTTTATTGAATTCTCTTTTGTGTTTCAGTAGAATAACAACAACAATAGCAATATTAATAACAATATTAATAACAATAACAATAATAATAATAACAATAATAATAATAATAATAATAATAACAATAATAATAATAATATTAATAACAATACTAATAATAATAGTAATATTAATAATAATAACAATAATAATAATAATAATAATAATAATAATAATAATAATAATAATAATAATAATAATAACAATAATAATAATAATAATAATAATAATAATAATGTTTCCACTCCACCTTTAATGTCTGTTTATGGACTGTAATAAAGAGAAACAGATAAAAGCACAGGGAGAACATGTAAACTCCACACTGAGAAAGGAACCAGTAAAAAATAAAGACCAAAAATACAAATACAAATAAAAACAATGACTCAAACTAAGCCTTAAACACAGTGAGAATGAAGTAGAAACTGTTGTGGATGAGAAACGTTCATAAAAGCAGCTCATTTTAAAAGTAAAAAACAGGAGCAGGAGATAAAAACCCAGCAGCACACGATCATTCTGTGTCCAAACACCAGTGACGTGTAGTCAGGGTAGGCAAGGTAGGCAGTGCCTACCTAAGGGTGAATTCACATTTTGATTATTTGTTTATAAATTATTTATTTTTCCATTTCCAATAGCCTACAGCACCTATAAGTTAGAAAGTGTCAACATTTTGTGCTTTTCATAATGACTAAACATCACTATTTCTTGGTACGGCAGAGACGCTGCACAGTCAGTTCCCCAAGATGAAAACCATTTAAGTCCAAAGGCAGCTCTCTACGCTGCCTTTGGACGTAATCGTGCTATGCTAATTGCTATACGTAAGTTCACAGTGCATTAGTGAATTGATATCATGTGACCGCTGCTGCTACGTTCTCTAGCTAGTGGGCGGGATAACACTACAGTCAGGATGACAGCGCTAGAGACAATAAAGAAACTTTTTTTTGAGGAAAAACGACATCTTTTAAAAGATGGAGACCAACACCTGAGCTACCAGACCTTCAGCAAAGATAAGGTCAGAACATTGTTGGTTCTTTCTACAGTGAATGGAACAAAAGGAAGGATTGACTTTGTGGATGATCCTCACTGAGGATGTTCTGAGTTGTTGTTGTTGTTATTTTCTCCATGTTTCTGTGTTTCCAACACAAACAACAGATGTGCTGCCGTGTCATGAGATATATGTTGTTGGAGAGTATGGAGGCTATATTAATAATTGTTTATGTTTCTTTAATGGTGTTTATGATCTGATGTAATTAAATGATCGTCTTCATCAG
>NC_041055.1:245319-252819 GCF_900634775.1 Gouania willdenowi | reverse complement strand
AATATTAAGATTTTATCTCTTAAAATAAATAGAACTTCATCAAATAAATCTAACAAAATGCTTGACATATTTCTGCTAAGTTGAACAAACAGTCTAATTGTGTTAAATGTTACTAGTCTCATGTAGTCACATGTAATCAATGTATGTAATAACATTTTATGGAACAAAATTTTTCGATATGAAAAGCAGCAAAATAAATTCAAAAGTTTACAAAATAAAAACCAGCCAAAAATGTTTCAAGAACATGAAAGACTTCCTGTAGCATCTTACACACTGCAGTGTTGACATGATGGAGGACAACGTGGAGCTAGCGGATGCTCCATAGACTCGTGAGTTGTGTGTGTGCGGGTGGTGATGAAACAGAGAACGAGCAAACATGGTGGTCAGGTTACTTCGAGAACACTAAAAATACACAAAAAATGACCCCAAACCCCCCAAAGCAATAACAAACATCCACAAATCAACTCTAAAAACAAAAGAATCAGGTGAAACGTTCCATCGTGTCCACGGAGCAGTTCAACACTTCTGACACTAAAGCTCGTTCTAAGCAGAGGTTGAGACGGATCATGGAGTGAAAACACTGATGTGTTCAAAGCTACAGAACACTTAGAGCCACACCAGTGAGACCATGATGGGAAATAAAAAGCTACCATATCCAAATCACAAAAGACGTCAAAGCATGGGCTTCCTCATAGCGTAGAGTGCTCATGGGTAAACTGCTCCGTCATCAGTGGCGTTTTACGGTGACGTGGAAAACCACTCTCGCACACGCGCACACGCACACGCACACACACACACAGCTGTTTCTCCTAAAGCTCTGATTGTCTGACTCCTGTGGGTAGAACTGTGCCGTACAGTTTGTCTCACTTTGTGTCTCCAAACTCTATAAAATGTTACATATTTACAGCAGAACAACTTTTAGAGAATATCGTAAACGAGCATGAAATCACCTTTTTCTTCTTCTTCAGATGCTTCCTGTTTAAATAAAAACATGTCCGTGAAAAAGAACCAACCAATCAGAGGGCTGATAATGATCAGGTGGGTTCTGATGCACCTGGTGAGGATTCGACTAATCTGATTGGTTAAAGCATCAGACTCTTTATCCATTGATTTTATTGTGTAAAGCCTGGCAACAGATAAAAGCTGAAACGTGATTGGATAAAAACTCCTAAAAGCAAGAGAAACACATTTGACAGGATTTCATGTCAATAATTTAAATAAACACAGGAATGTGTGAATATTTGCTCTTTCTACCAAATGCAAGAGAAAACAAAACAAAACAAAAAAACAATTACAAATATTTTCTAAAAAGGAAAAAAATCCAAAAGGCAAATAATTATATACATTTTAAAAGAAAAATAATACATTAAATAAACACTTTTGGAAATGTTGCCAAATTACTTCATGACAGAGTTACATTTACGTTATGTTCAATTACAATTTCATTACAATTACAGTGACCAGAATATTTTCAATTACAATATTTTTTTATCTTCAGAAAGTCAATTATAATCACATTCGCAATTACTTAAGTGCAATTACAATTAATCACAATTACTGAGCCTGAAATAATTAACCTAATAAAAGTGAACCTTCCTCTTGTGTTAGCTTTCTGTTAGCATCTGTAATGCTAACTAGTCTTCAAACTATTATGTTTCCTAATCAATGAAAATATAGGTTTTAATGTGTGCGTCTGAGCCTTTTATGTGTCAGTGTAATATTGAATTTATATATTTTTAAATGGTAAAATGTGTGAAAGCTTGATATGAAACAAATTTTAATAATAATTAACTACATGTGTAGAACTGTACATATAGAACTGTAACATGGTTCAACAATTTTGCGTTGAATTATAATTGACATTTTTATAGAATTCTCATGGCAATTATAATTACAAGGTCTATTATCTGAACTCAATTACAATTATGACAGCAAGAATTTTAAATTACAATTATAATTACGCCAAAATTGTAATTATTAAATATGCAATTACAATTATAATTTTCCCCAACTCTGCTTCATGACAATGAAAAACTATCACTATTATTTATTATTATTATTATTATTTCTGTGACTGGATGACTTCTGACATATTCCAATACTTAAATATTCATATAAATATTTAACTGTTGTTCTGTATTTTTGCTTATTGTTAGTTTTTATATAACTATTTTTATTGCAAAGTAAAGTGATGTAAACTCAAAGCTTCTTCTCCTGATGCTAGAATCATTTATAGTATCAGACATGTGCTCCCCCTGGTGGTTACAGTAGGAATCTGTAAATGCCACATTTTAAACCTACAAAATCAATAAATTCATCTCTTGTTTCCAGGATGTTTTTTAGTTTTACTAAACCATCCATACATTCATTTTTTTCCGCTTATCCGTTGCCGGATTGCAGGGGCAACATCCTTAGCAGGGAGGCCCAGACTTCCCTCTCCCCGGCCACTTGATCCAGCTCCTCTGGGGGTCCCCGAGGCGTTCCCAGGACAGTGTCCTGGGTCATTCTATGTTGGCGCCCAAACCACCTCATCTGGCTCTTCTCAATGTAGAGGAGCTGCGACTCTACTCTGAGCCTCTCACCCTATCGCTAAAGGAGAGACCACAGGTGAGGGTAGGAACGTACATCCACCTGTAAGTTGAAAGCTTTGCTTTTCGGCTCAGCTTTCTCTTTACCACGACAGATCTGTGCAGACGCCGCATCACTGCAGACTCCGCACCAATCCGCCTGTCGGTCTCTCGCTCCAACTTTCCCTCACTGTGAACAAGACCCAGAGGTACTTGAACTCCTCCACCTGGGGCAGGACCTCATCTCCAACCCAGAGAAGGCATTCCACCTTTTTTCCGGTCAAGAACCATGAACTCAGATTTAGAGGTGCCGAGTCTCATCCCGGCCGCTTCACACTCGGCTGTGAACCGATCCAGTGAGAGTTGAAGGTCATGGCCTGATGGAGCCAACAGGACCACATCATCTGCAAAAAGCAGTGATGCAGTGCTGAAGCCCCCAAACCTCTCCCCTCAACGCCCTGGCTGCACCTAGAACTTCTGTCCATAAAATTTGTGAAGAGAATCGACAACAAAGGGCAGCCCTGGACCAGTCCAACCATCACTGGAAACAAGTGTGACTTACTGCCGCCAATGGTGACCAAGCTCTGACTCCGGTCGTACAGGGAACGGACAGACCTCATCAGTAGGTCTGATACCCCGTACTCCCGGAGGACCCCCTAAAGGAATGCATCTCCACATCCACAAAACACATGTGAACTGGTTGGGCATGGTTGGGTCAAATAAAAAAAAACATCGCTCAGGTTCCGATTAGGGGGGCCGTTCCTCCCAATCACGCCCCTCCATGTTTCACTGTCATTGCCAACGTGAGCAGAACGAGGGAATTCCCAGAAGGAGCACTCTCCAGTACCCCGTCTAAGGAATCAAAGAAGGGTGGATACTCTGGGCTGCTGTTTGGCCCATAGGCACAAACAACAGTCAGGATCCGTCCCCCCACCCTAAGGCGGAGGGAGGCTACCCTTCTCACTATTGGCAACTCCAGAGTGGAAGAGAGTCCAACTCCTGTTAAGTCTGGTTCTAAAGCCCTTACCATGTGTCGAGGTGAGACTGACTATATCTAGTTGGAACTTCTCAACCTCGCACACAAGCTTGGGCTCCTTTCCTGTCAGAGGTGATGTTCCACATCCCTAAAGCTAGCTTCTGTAGTCGGGGATCGGATCGACAAGGCTCCCGCCTTGGACTACTGCCCAATCCATATTGCACCGGCCCCATACGGTCCCTCCTGCGGGTGGTGAGCCTATGAGAGGGCGGGCCCACATCATCGGCTGGGACTCGTAGTCAGAGACTCGGTCACCAGGTGCTCGCTCTTAAGCCCCACCCCCCTAAACAGTTTTAAAAAGCCAAATAAACACTGGATTCACACAAAGTGTCTGCTTTGTTCTTGGCACAATATTCGTTTAAAATAAAAATGAAATGAATGACATCTACAGGTTTGTTTGATAAAAGACTTTATTACAATAAAAATCCATAACCGTGTTTTCAGCAATAAGTGTGTATTAATAGGATTTACACACACACACACACACACACACAATAAAGAGCTTTACAGCTACAACTGTGAACCCCAGTTAGTTACAGCTTTAAAATGTAATTAAAATGTTCATTAAAAACACTTTTAAAAAACTATAAGAAGTATAAAGTAAAGTATGTAAAGTACGCTGTGTTCACTTCATGGTGTGACACACAAACTAATCACATTAATATTTACAACTGTGTCACTGACAAACAGATGGTGAAAAAAATACAAGACGTGGCTTTTGTTTATGTTTATAAACTAAAACTAAAATCACTGCTGGTCGTCGTTGTTTTTCTGCTCAGATCCAAAAACATGTTTCAGCCTCTACGGTCGAAGTCACTCACCATCTTCTTAATGTGGTTGAGTTTAGACTTCAGGTGTTTACACCTACGCTTCTTCACCTGGTAGTCTGCAGACTGCACACACACACACACAAATATCAACATCAATAAATAGTGAGGCGTAAAAAAAAATAAAAAAGATTTAAATCAAAGATTTTCCAGATCCATTAACTGTAAAAGTGAAAGTTTGACCTGATGGTGGCGCTGCAGGAAAGGTCAAAGGTCACCACCACAACCAATAGGGTTCATTCATGTTATCAGTAAATCTGAGATTTGGATGAAAACTATTGAAGACAAATGAATTGTAATGTAAAGTTAGTCCTGATGGTGGCGCTAGAGAACAGGTTTATTATTATTAT
This sequence comes from Gouania willdenowi, assembly GCF_900634775.1. Lineage (NCBI taxonomy): Eukaryota > Metazoa > Chordata > Actinopteri > Blenniiformes > Gobiesocidae > Gouania > Gouania willdenowi. The sequence goes on along the minus strand of NC_041055.1, from coordinate 248,039 downwards.
TTTATAATTTTATTTATGAAATGCAAGTCACAGATATAACTGTATACAAAAACGTACAATTTCTTTTCTTTTTATACAATTGAACAATTTGGACAAAAAAGACAAAAACTTGATCCAAACAAAACAAAGAAAGCCCCGCCCTCCCCTCACCCCAAACCCCTGAGCCTCTTAAATAATTACCGTGCAAATATGACGACAAAATAGATATGAAAAAGTACATACACATATATACACTTAGCTCTGCACAGCGCATACACCCCCACACATACACATGTCCACACATATTTAAGTGCACATGTGCAGCTACACATCTACACATGAACCATGTGCACATCCTCATACCTGCCTGAATAGCTGTCAACAACAGTACAGAATGAATATCAATGGCTGCCCACTCCCTGGTTGTTGATGCGGAACCGCCATGCTGGCATATTTTATAATGGGGGGGTCATCTGCCGCCAGTGGACCGACACAGTGAGAAGTGGTGCTCACATGAGCCCACAGTGGGTGCTTACAAACAGACTTCCTTAGCTGGGAGCCCATATAAATAGGAGAGCAATGGTCTCCAGTGGGAGTAGAATCTATTAGATGAGCCTCTAAGTGACAACTTGATTATTTCAAGTTTAAGAAGAGAGAGAATGTCGTGTAACCAAACTTTGACTGAAGGTGGTTGGGAAGACTTCCATAACAAGAGGATTCTTCTACGAACAATAAGGGACGCAAAGGTTATGACATTGTTTTGAATATTCGTAGTACGAAGGTCGTCTGGAGGTTTGCCGAAAATGTCAATATGTGGGGTAGGAAGTATATTAATGTCCAAAACATCTGAAATTGTTTTAAAGAATAGTTGCCAAAATGTGGACAGTTTAGGACATGACCAAAACATATGAGTGAGATTACATGTGGTTTGAGAACACAGTGTCTGGATAGAGGGTTGAAAGTTTCTCTTTGCTATAATGTAATCTATGCACAACTGGATGATGAGTTAACAGCCCTCAAGGCCCCTCCCACAAATCCTCAGAGAAATGAAGTAGTAGTTCTGACTCCCAGTGTACCTTGATTTTATTAATAGATTCATTCATAGGAGAAAGTAATTTATAAAAGAATGAAACATGGCCTTTTGTTAAGGTTTTAGCCTAAGAACCAAGTCTATTCCACTGGGTGTTGGAGTCTGTGGGAATGATGTAGTGTGTGTTTGTGTAAAGTATCTGAAGAAGTCTGATTTATGTAGGTTAAGAGTAGAGATTAATTGATTAAAACATGCAAACACACCATCCATGTACAGGTCCCCCAAATTACATAAGCCCTTCTTTTCTAAGGTGGAAAATCGTGAGTCGGTCTTTGCTGGAATAAAGAGATGATTATTGCAAATAGGAGATGTTAGAGGGACAGTGAGACATCCAAGGTGATGCCGTATTTGTGCCCAAATTTTAAGAGTTCCAACAACAACTGGATTAGAAGTGAAATCTGACAGGGTGGTGGTGCCCTTGGGTTCTGGCGGGCCAGTCTTGGCGGGGGTCTTCTGGGGCGGGTGGTGCGGGCCGTGCCCTACCATGCCTGTGGGTGCAGCGCCGGGTGGCCCCGGCTTGGGCGGCGCCCTGTGAGCCGGGCTCTGCGGTGTGACTGGGCCCTTTGGTGGGGGGGTGGGGGGGCTTTCTAGGGCTCATCGCGCGGGCGGCATCAAGGAAATCCGATCTGGCGCGCTCTGGGGTGCCTGGTCGGTGTGACTGGGGGCCGGCGGGGCAACTTGCAGCATCCCCTTGGTGCCCTCGGCGACTATGGGCGTGGTCGCTGTCCCTGGGGGTGCTGCTCTTGGTGCTGCTTCCGTTCCGGGTCTTTCTGGCCTGGGGTCTGATCCCTGCTGGCTCTGGGCCCACCGCAAGTGCCTGCTGGCTGCCCGTTCGGCGCGGCTCTGGCCGTCTGCTGGGCGTGGGCCTTGGCCCCGCTACTGGGGTCTCGGGCGGGGGGCTCTCTGGGCCCTTCCCTCGGGGGTTGGGTGCTAGGGTGTGGGTGGGTGGGGGGGCGGGATGCTGGCGGGGGGCCTTGGGGTTGGGGGTTGGGTCGGTGGCGGGATGCGCTGGGTGCTTGGCTGCTTGGGGCTTCCTCGGATGTGTGTGTGGGGGGCGGTGGCTGCCCCTCAGCCTGGGATCTTGGGGGCGTCTGGGGGGTTGCTCGGCCATGGGGGGGGTGGCCTGGGGCTCCCTGGCCCCCACTCTTTCTGCTGGCCTGGCTGCATCTGCGGGCCCAGGGCAGTTCCTGGGTTTGCGGTAGCTTTTTTTTTTTTGCACATATACTGGTCTACGATGCACTGGCACGCCTTGGGATGTGGGATAAAACTCATACTGGGCTTAACTTTAGACACGTTGATCCCAAATACCTGCTTTAGGTACTACCATTCACTCATTCCCCCTGTTCACAGCCACCACCATTATAGCTAAGCTTCACACTAGTCACTATACTGGCTGGATTACACAACATAATAAGCACAATATATTCTACAACTTCACATCTCACCCTCACTGTAAAACAATCTGTTCTCCCCACCCTTTCTATCTCCTACCTTGAGTCACAAAAACATCTTCTACCACCTAAAGAACATCTCCAGAGTGAAAGGTTTAATGACTCAGAAAGATCAGGAGAAACTGGTCCATGCTTTTATCTCCAGCAGACTGGACTATTGTAATGGTCTTCATCAAACATCTACAGCTGGTTCAGAACGC
>NC_041055.1:232819-240319 GCF_900634775.1 Gouania willdenowi | reverse complement strand
GACACACACACACAGGGACACACACACTAGTACACACGCACACACACACACACTAGTACACACACACACAAGTACACACGCACACTAGGACACACACACTAGTACACACGGACACAGGGACACACACACTAGTACACACACACAAGGACACATGCACACTAGGACACACACAGGGACACACACACAAGGACACATGCACACTAGGACACACACACTAGGACACACACAGGGACACACACACTAGTACACATGCACACTAGGACACACACACTAGTACACACGCACACACACACAGGGACACACACACTAGTACACATGCACACTAGGACACACACACTAGTACACACGCACACACACACACAGGGACACACACTAGTACACACACACACTAGGACACACACAGGGACACGCACACTAGGACACACACACACAAGTACACACGCACACTACTACACACACAGGGACACACGCACAGGGACACACGCACAGCGACACACGCACACGCACACGCACACGCACACACACACACACACACACACACACACACACACACACACACACACACACACACACAGCTCTCACCAGGAACTGGGGGCTACCCTCCTCCAGCTGGTCCAGCTCCCGGTCCACATCAGACAGGTTCTTGTTGATGGTGTCCAGCTCCACCTGCAGGTCCTTGTACTCCTGGTGGTCGCGGTCAAACTCACGCTTGTAGTCATTTCGCTGTTGCTCGTTTGTGATTGGAGGAAACTCACTGAAGGACCACAAAGGACAAAGTGAGACAAAGGACATCAAAGGACATCAAAGGACACACGTCTCCTTTGATCTGTTATTTAAAAACACGGTAGAAATGAACCATTTCATCGCCTCATCAATAAAACCTGTGCTTTACTTCTAACTCACGTTGTTTTTAAGATGACATTTTTCTTTATGAGGCATAAAAACAAGCACCAGTGATTCCCAACCTGTGGGCCGAGGCCCACTCATAGACAGAGTCGTTGATTTTAAAATGGTAATAATGTACTATTTTAAAACAAATAAAATAATAATATAATCTAATGTACTATATTATAATATATCCAAATATTCTCTAAATAGTATGAAAACACAAAATAATAGCATCATAAAAATAACAACAATAAAATCACAATTTATTTTTGGTTGAATATTTGTATTAATTCAGAACAGAAATTATGAGAACTAATTTGAGGAAAATTGAATTGTTTGAGATTTAAAATGACTGCAGTCATGTGATGAAAGCGATCCTCCAAATACTGTGGAGTTTCATTGAATTAGTGTATTTAGAAAAGCTGATATATATCGACAAATAGATTATTTTGTAATTTGGACATTAATTCATGTTTTTTCTGTCTTTTTTGCTTTCTCCTAAGGGCCAAATTGGATGGTCTAATGGACTGAATTTGGCCCCCAGGCCTTGAGTTTGACATGTGCTATATTCTTATTAAAATCATATAAGATGATTAAAATAATAGTATCATTATTAGTGTACGTATATATTTTACATTGCTTTGTTGTGCAGGACTTTACAGCTCCTCTGAATGACCTCTGTGTACCTGTCAAACTCGTCATCGTCCAGCTCGTCTCCTGATGAGTTATAGTCCGTGTCGTATTGATCCTGTCCATTGACGCGTCGAGGCCGACGCCTCCTTTTCCCTCCTTGGTGAGGAGGAGGGCCGTGATTGGTGTATGGAGCAGAGCTCTGTACAGGAAGCTCCTCCTCTGCAGGTCTGACACACACATTAATCATAAATATTATATCATGTATTTGTCTTTTTCATAATATTTTACACTGTTTTCACATTCATTCACTTTGGCAAAATTTAGCAATAATTGATTTAAAAAAAATTCTTTTTTTTTTTTTTAATTTTCAATAAAAAAGTTCCCATTCATTACAAATCAATAAATGATTTCAATTAGTATTATTTTACACTCAGTTGATTTATATTTAATAATAAAGAACATCTCCTTGAATAAATTGTCATTTTCAGTTGAAGATGATTTTAGTAAATATTTGCATTCACATTTATTCATTTTGTCAACATTTAGCAATCATTTATTTTAATTGTTTTTTTTTTTAAATAAATTTTAATTGATAATTAAGAATAAATATGTAATTATTTATTTGTCATTTCCTGGTTATTTTACAGAATATATTTGCATTTACAGTCACAAGTTTTGCCAATAATTTATTTAAATAAATCATATTTTGAATTAATTGTTTATTAATAATGTTTGTTCCATTTGTTATTAACAGTGAGAATGAATGTATCGTTATAATGAAGTGTAATAAAGTGTGTAATAACTCACTGGGGGGTGTAGTTGTACGGTGGTTTGTCGTAGTTGCTGCTGTTCTCGTCGAGTCGATCCCTAGAACTTCTCATCTTGTCAGAAAAATCAGAAATAGGAACGACTTCAGGAGAACCAGACACGTTGTTGACCTGGAGAGAAAACACTCATATTAATGTTTAGGGGCGTGTCCATCTCATATTGATATCTGATATCAGCCAGAAAACAAATATCTATTTTATATGACTGCATCTCAAATCTGTGATATTATATTATATTTATTTAATTGTAGAATACTGTAGATATTATGTTGAATGTTAAAATGTATGTAACCAATAGGTTAATAATAAATGAGTCAGTTTTTCTCATCCCTACTGTTACTATTGTTCTAACGTCACATGATCAAGACTTTTATATCATTCCACACGACAAAATAAGTCATAAAACTATGTATGATTCGTGCTGGCATCGCATCGTATTGTATCGATATCGGCCAATAACCAATATATCGGTATTGTATCGGAAGTAAAAAAGTTGTATCGGGACATCCCTAGTCACATGAATGTTTACTGTACGCTAATCGTAGAACACACAGAGCTCAGCTAGTGATGCTACATGCTAAGCTAACCAACATGCTACTCACAGCTGATTCCTAAAACACTCAGTGGACAACAGCACGGTCTATAATATAGATTTATTACATTAGGAGAGGATGTTGTAGTGATTCTGAGAAGAAGCACTCAGTGCGCTGACACGCTCTGGTGGATGAAGTTAGAGAGTAAATCACAGACTGTTGAAGGACTTCCACCCAAAAGTTCTTCTATCCTCAGGGTTTGTGTGTCTACAACCGTCACTGTTTAAAGGAGAGTAAAGGTCCCTTAGGAGAGCTCTTCTTCTCTGCTTCATTGTCTACTACCAAACCTCAGAGTTGGAACTGTCACCCCCTGTGGTCACATTTTTTTTTTTATCCTCTTTCTGTAAAAAAAAAAACAAAAAAAAACTAAACGAAAGAGGTTTACATCGACATCTTTAACTTTTCCTGTTATTTAGAGAAACTAAAAGCAGCACAAGCTGTTATAGTGACTGAAAAAGCTGTTAAATGATCTATAAATCTACTAAATAATCTATAAATCTACTAAATAATCTATAAATCTACTAAATAATCTATAAATCAGGCTGAATGTTTCACTCCAATAGAAAACAATGGATGTTTACAGGCAGTGGGGCCGTGTGACATCATCAATCACATGATTTAAAGATGGAGGAACACAGGCTATAAACTGTAAAATAGTCCTATTTTTAAAAGTTAATTAAATGAGTATAATGTGTTTTATTAAACATAGATCTACTAATAAGGACATTTAAAAGGTTTTAGGACACATTTATAAAAACAGGAGGATGAATTTAATACACTTGCTACACTAAACTATAGACATAGTTTGTGTAGCTACACTAAACTATAGACATAGTTTGTGTAGCTACACTAAACTATAGACATAGTTTGTGTAGCTACACTAAACTATAGACATAGTTTGTGTAGCTACACTAAACTATAGACATAGTTTGTGTAGCTACAGTAAACTATAGACATAGTTTGTGTAGCTACAGTAAACTATAGACATAGTTTGTGTAGCTACAGTAAACTATAGACATAGTTTGTGTAGCTACAGTAAACTATAGACATAGTTTGTGTAGCTACAGTAAACTATAGACATAGTTTGTGTAGCTACAGTAAACTATAGACAGTTTGTGTAGCTACAGTAAACTATAGACATAGTTTGTGTAGCTACACTAAACTATAGACATAGTTTGAGTAGCTACAGTAAACTATAGACATAGTTTGTGTAGCTACAGTAAACTATAGACAGTTTGTGTAGCTACACTAAACTATAGACATAGTTTGTTTAGCTACAGTAAACTATAGACATAGTTTGTGTAGCTACAGTAAACTATAGACAGTTTGTGTAGCTACAGTAAACTATAGACATAGTTTGTGTAGCTACATTAAACTATAGACAGTTTGTGTAGCTACAGTAAACTATAGACATAGTTTGTGTAGCTACACTAAACTATAGACATAGTTTGTGTAGCTACAGTAAACTATAGACATAGTTTGTGTAGCTACAGTAAACTATAGACATAGTTTGTGTAGCTACAGTAAACTATAGACATAGTTTGTGTAGCTACAGTAAACTATAGACATAGTTTGTGTAGCTACAGTAAACTATAGACATGATGATACTTTAACTCCATCATCACTAACGTTCACTTCCTCATTCCTAGAAAGCAACGAACAGAAGAACCAAGAAGAATGTCTACAGACAGGCTCAGCTCCTTCTACACAGAGAACAGAGGAGAAATATACATCTACATATCTATATCTATATCTGCTCTGGATGTAAACGTCCCCTTCAGTCTAATCTGATCCCAGTATACAGGACAGTTAGTTCCACTGAAATCACAGAGCTACATTAGCCACATGCTAATACTTAGCATCCTGTTTCACACTAAATCCCAATCAGCTGAAAGTGTGACGTGTCACCAGATAAACTGATCACCAGTTCAGCTAATACACCACTAGATAAACCTGTGTACAACATAATAACATTACAGATCAATGTGAGCTTTCATTCACAGCCACAGAATAACATGATCACTAGATCAACCGTAACACGCAGCGTAAAACACATTCACTCGTTTTACAGTGAAAATTAGTGTAAATCAGTGATATTTTCCCTAAACATTCATGAGATCATTTCTGTTTAATGTTAGTTTGATTTTAAATAGAGAGAAATTAATTCCTTTATTCTGATATGATTGGTTGATCAAACACGTGAATACAATCCTAACAAATCCATAACTTTCATTAAGTGTACCTTAGGTCTGTTCAATATATCCATATCTGCAATTTGGTGATTTAGAAAATTACAAAATCTCCTATATCAATGTATTTTTATTTTATATCTTATTTTGTCTAAAATAGAGGTTTCTAGATGATCACTGAGTATATATTCTAACCTTCATCTACAGAACTCACTCACATGTGCTGTCCTTTAGAGCAGAGGATCTCAACCTTTGGTCACCAGATGTCTTCAAGAAATAAACAATAATTTCTCTGAACAATTTCAGCACATTTTTGCTTATTTTTACATTTTTCTACATCTTCACCAAACTCACCATATTTTAACATATTTTCATCACTTTTTCTTTCCATATTTTTCACCTTTTAATGTATTTTTGCTACATTTCTCCCATTTCTGACACTTCTACATCACATTTTAATGACTTTACTCCATATTTTTATACTTTCCAGACATGTTCATCACTTATAAACCCTTTCCACCACTTTTACACCTAATGTCTATATATTGACCTATTATTGTTACTTTTAACCTCTTTTCATCATATTTCATGATTATTTTTGACAATTTAACCACATTCATCATTTGTCATGTCCATTATGCATCAGTTTAAACTAGGGATGTAACGATTAATCGTAAGGCAGTTAAAAATCGATTCATAGGTACCACGGTTCACATCGACGCTCTGAAAATTGAATCGCAGTACTTTTTTTAAACAGCAGAGGGCGCTATATATTAATCCTTCCAGAAGCGGACGTGACGGGCGGAATCTGCTACTATTTTCTTTCTTACCGCCATTTACTGTTAAACATGTTCATAAATGATTCTTTTCTCCTTTAGCACCGAAAGAATATTTGTAATATTACGTGAATATCTGTAAAAATCACGTTTTTCTATTAGCTCTGTCTGCTAGCATAGCATCTCTTCTTCACTGGTGGAATAACTGCATGCCAACCGACCACTGGGTTTTGTATTATTCCTTTATGTATTTCATTCAAGATTTATTTTTAGTTAAATTGCATCATTTTGAATAGTTTATCAAGGGATTCTTTAGACAATGAAAAATAAAAGGACAATAGTACAGTATTTTCCCCAAAAAAATAAAGGAATATTTTTCAGTCATTTGTCTACAGTCCCATTTTGTAAAATAAATCGTGAGAAAATCGTATCGTGAACCCAATATCGTGAATCGAATCGTATCAGGAGTTGAGTGAATCGTTACATCCCTAGTTTAAACTAATTGTTCTAATATTTACACTTTTTCTGTCTGTTTTTATCCACTTTAATTTATAACTTTGAACCAATTTCTGTGGTTTTTAAAATCTCATTTCACCTCCTTTTCCACCATTTTTATTCACTTTGAACCATTTTATTAGTGATTAAAACCATGATTTCCATCTTTAAGATGAATATAATAATAATAAACGTTCCTGGATAACAGTGGATATTATTCAGATGAATAAATAAATGTGGTTATCACAGATTAATAGAACAATAAACCATCATTTTACTGACTTTATGGATGGACCCCAAAAATCTCTCCTTTATTCCCCCTTATAGATGGTCCTGTCTCCACATGACTGTTCTTCAATGTTCATGTCTGTGTTCAACCACCTTCAGACACAGTGGGGGTCCCTGCTCTATGGAACCTTTATTTTGGAGGGTCCCTGCTCTATGGGACCTTTATTTTGGAGGGTCCCTGCTCTATGGGACCTTTATTTTGGAGGGTCCCCGCTCTCTGGGACCTTTATTTTGGAGGGTCCCCGCTCTCTGGGACCTTTATTTTGGAGGGTCCCCGCTCTATGGGACCTTTATTTTTGGAGGGTCCCTGCTCTATGGGACCTTTATTTTGGAGGGTCCCTGCTCTATGGGACCTTTATTTTTGGAGGGTCCCTGCTCTATGGGACCTTTATTTTGGAGGGTCCCCGCTCTCTGGGACCTTTATTTTGGAGGGTCCCTGCTCTCTGAAACCTTTATTTTGGAGGGTCCCCGCTCTCTGAAACCTTTATTTTGGAGGGTCCCTGCTCTCTGAAACCTTTATTTTGGAGGGTCCCTGCTCTCTGAAACCTTTATTTTGGAGGGTCCCTGCTCTCTGAAACCTTTATTTTGGAGGGTCCCCACTCTTTGGGACCTTTATTTTGGAGGGTCCCTGCTCTCTGAAACCTTTATTTTGGAGGGTCCCTGCTCTATGGGACCTTTATTTTGGAGGGTCCCTGCTCTCTGAAACTTTTATTTTGGAGGGTCCCTGCTCTCTGAAACCTTTATTTTGGAGGGTCCCTGCTCTCTGGGACCTTTATTTTGGAGGGTCCCCGCTCTCTGAAACCTTTATTTT
>NC_041055.1:197819-230319 GCF_900634775.1 Gouania willdenowi | reverse complement strand
TACTATATACTATAGTATAGACTATAGTATATACACTATAGTATAGACTGTCTACTATATACTATAGTATATACTGTCTATATAGTAGACAGTATATACTATAGTATATACTGTCTACTATATACTATAGTATATACTATAGTATATACACTATAGTATAGACTGTCTACTATATACTATAGTATATACTGTCTATATAGTAGACAGTATAAACTATAGTATATACTGTCTACTATATACTATAGTATATACTATAGTATATACACTATAGTATAGACTGTCTACTATATACTATAGTATATACACTATAGTATAGACTGTCTACTATATACTATAGTATATACTATAGTATATACACTATAGTATAGACTGTCTACTATATACTATAGTATATACTGTCTATATAGTAGACAGTATATACTATAGTATATACTATAGTATACCTAACTCTAGGGTTAGACTGTCTACTATATACTATAGTATATACTATAGTATATACACTATAGTATAGACTGTCTACTATATACTATAGTATATACTGTCTATATAGTAGACAGTATATACTATAGTATATACTGTCTACTATATACTATAGTATATACTATAGTATATACACTATAGTATATACTGTCTACTATATACTATAGTATATACTATAGTATATACACTATAGTATATACTGTCTACTATATACTATAGTATATACTATAGTATATACACTATAGTATAGACTGTCTACTATATACTATAGTATATACTGTCTATATAGTAGACAGTATATACTATAGTATATACTGTCTACTATATACTATAGTATATACTATAGTATATACACTATAGTATAGACTGTCTACTATATACTATAGTATATACTATAGTATATACACTATAGTATATACTGTCTACTATATACTATAGTATATACACTATAGTATAGACTGTCTACTATATACTATAGTATATACTGTCTACTATATACTACTATAGTATATAGTAGTATATACTATAGTGTATACTGTCAACTATCTACTATAGTCTATACTGTCTACTATATAGACAGTATATACTATAGTATATACTATAGTCTATACTGTCTACTATATACTATAATATGATTAGGATGATGAGCGTTCCCACTGAAGTACTGTATACTTCCAAGTTTCCCAAGATGCATCTGGAACCTCCAGCGTTAAAAACCTTGTTCACACTGAGGCTAAATATCTCTGTTGATTCTCCACTTTTATTTTGAAAGTTCTGAAAACATTTGAAGTGAGAAAGTGACCAAGTAGAATATCAACATGTGCTCATTTGATCCATAAAACTCACATAGACATATTTCATTCACACATTTTCAGAGACCCTCCATTGATCTACTGACTATTCTTCCTGTTCACTTCAAAATAAGAGCCCTATTTACAAAAGAGCTAAAAAAATTAATAGAACAAAAAAGAGATGCTTTTATTTTGAAAAGAGGATTTGATTTTTATCTTGAAGCTGGTCCCAGGAACATTTTACATTCAGCTCCCAATGCATCATGGGAAGGTTGAGTCTGACTAGTGTGCACACTGTGTATACTTAAAACCAATAGTATTTATCATCTACACTACATGTGTTTAAACTCCAACTATTAGAGTTTCTGCTGATGGAGGAGCTTTAGTAAGAACTACTTGTCAGCACTAAACACACATGTACTATCTGTGGGCGTCGCCATGATGTCAAACAGTGAGTGTGGGCGGGGCAGAGACGCACTGTAAAACTAGTACATACTCACATTATCTGAGATCACAGACTTTGGACAGAAAACATCAAATTCACAATCACTTTTCTTTCTTCATGTTGAGTTATTTCAGTGTGGTATTGAGGCTCCGCCCACTAACTGAGATCAAACAAAGCCAGTTGTTTATCACAGACTTCCACAAACCAAACAGGAAGTAACTAACCTATTTCCTGTCAGAGTTTAACCTGGTTTGATCTCACAGTCACCACATGACCCATGAGTACACACTACATCATGGTTATGGAGATATGATGGAGACATGAACTGGATGTAGAATCATCCTCCTACACTACAGATGTACAAACTATTATTGATTATTGATTGGTTACACTATGAAAGAGAACATGTAAACCTCACAGAACGCTACAGTTAGCATAGACCAAACACTTTATAACATTTACTATTATTATAAAAAGCATTTTTTATAGATTCACTTCCTGAATCAGAGATGGAAATATTCCTATTGTTATTATTATTATTAATTTTAATGAAGCACAGATTTTATTATGACCCTGAACACACCGTCATCTCCATGTGTTGGTCAAATATCTCATAATTACACATTTGTTCTCACAGGTAAACATACGTACTAATGTCTACAAATGAAGGAGTGAAAACAAAAATACACCAAAATTAAAATTCTTGGCTGGAACCGAAAAATTATTATTATGCAAAAATGATAATTCCCATTTGATTTATGGCTCTGTGGTGTGCGTTATTTGTTGTGTTTAATCCAAATAATGATTATAATGATAATAACACGTGATGTAGATCAGATGTATTAAATATTAAATACAGACACTCTGACCACGGACACGTTGATCTGTTAAAACAAAATTGAACCAAATTCACCAAAGCGCTTGGGCTAAGACTAGGACTAGGGCTAGGACTAGGGCTAGGGCTAGGGCTAGGACTAGGGCGAGGGCTAGGGCTAGGGCTAGGGCTAGGGCTAGGGCTAGGGCTAGGGCTAGGGCTAGGGAGAGGGCTAGGGCGAGGGCGAGGGCTAGGGCGAGGGCTAGGGCTAGGGCGAGGGCTAGGGCTAGGGCTAGGACTAGGGCGAGGGCGAGGGCTAGGGCTAGGGCGAGGGCTAGGGCTAGGGCTAGGGCTAGGGCTAGGGCGAGGGCGAGGGCTAGGGCTAGGGCGAGGGCGAGGGCTAGGACTAGGGCGAGGGCGAGGGCTAGGGCGAGGGCGAGGGCTAGGGCTAGGACTAGGGCTAGGGCTAGGGCTATCTCTGATTACAGAATAAAGATTGGAAATTAGTTAATCGTTGCAGAAAAAACAGAATTTGAAAAGTTTTGACAATGGGAGGATTTAGAAATCAGGGGCATCACTACAGAAAGTGGTCAGTGTATCAACAGGAAGTGATCTCATACACTCACCCAGGCCTCCACGTCCTGAGGTGGACCCATGTCATCAATCACCTTCACCTTCTTCCACAAAATGTTGCTCTTTCCAAACTTTCCAATTTTCTGGCGAGTTTTCAGAGCGAAGACGAGCATGATGATGAGAGCGACGGCCGCGAGGAAGCCGAACACCACGGCGATGGCCTAGAGCGGGGACGCAGACGTCATGTTAGGAAGCATCAGGAGAAGAAGATGATGTGAGCACATGCACACTCACCTCCTGAGGCTCCACCACACAGTAGTGATACAGATACTGGTTCACAAACACCCCCGACACCTGGGGACCCTGGAACTGAGCGCAGAGGCCCTGGATCTGGTTGGCGTAGACGGAACCAGACGACTGCGCCGTGGGATTGACCGCCATCAGGTACACGATGGAGGCGATGAGCATGAGGAAGGCCAGGAGGGCACAGATGATGACCACGGCCAGGTAGAACTTCCTGCTCTCTGATAGGCTCTGATGGGACACGATGATGATGAAGACCACCAGAGCCAGGATGAAGACGATGGCTGCCATAGCGATCATGAACCCTTTGCCCTTACGGGGGTCGTTGTAGTTCCCTCCAAGGCTTCCGTAGCCGTAATTGTTTCCTGCTCCATAGCCTGTGTTCCCAAAACCTCCTCCATAGGCTCCTCCCCCTCCATAGGCTCCTCCCCCACCATAGGTTCCTCCACTGGGGTACCCTCCGATGCCTCCGAAGCCAGACATGGCGCCCTGGCTGTCCCAGGCCAGCGTGGATGCAACACACGCAAATATGGCGACGCACAGCACGATGACAATGATGGCCATGATCTTCAGGATGCCTGGAGGAGACGTCCAGCGGTAGAAGTGCTGGAACTCATCGTCAGGGTAGTAGGAGTAGGCTGGCTGAGGGGGGGCGCTGCCAGAGACCACCACCATCATCATCATCATCATCATCATCATCATCAACAACATACGTTATGATCAAACACTCACTATCCATCTGATTCATAGGGAGGAGGACTCCCATTGGGCCGAGAAGACATCACTCAGGGTTCCTCTGGTTGTCCTGGAAACAACAAGCTCTAGATTTGTGAACACACCACACAGGAGACACTCAGACTACATGAGCCAAAGTAATACAAACTGATAATCACTTTGTTGTTTCCTGTGTTAAATGCTGACATCAGCGTTAATTAGAGAAAAGATGACAAAATTAATTTGGATTTTTGTGTCGTTTATTCTAAGTTTTTGAAGATAAACTCAGATAAAAGTTAAATTACACTAAGGTTTGTTAAAACTATTCAACCACATGTTTGTCTTCATTCTTTTACTGATGAAACCAATGTAGTGGAAAATAATCAGCATTTAAGCACAATGTAGGAAATATCGCTTTAGTTTGTAGATATGGACATAAAATATTACAGATATAAACATGTGAACTGAACACAATAACAGAGAAATAGTCCAATCATAGATAATGAATTACAGAACATGCAAACTGCACAGAAACAACTCAGGAGTCAAACCTGGGACCAACTGAACAAAATGTTCTAAAGGGCCTAATGTGGCCCACGGGCCACAGGTTTGACACCCATGCTGTTCTCTGTACAATCATCATTTCATTAATATACGGCAAAAATAACAGGAAATATTTAACAATCTATCCTTATTTTGTCCATTAAACATTTTAAGTTTGAAAGCAAAAATAATGTTGTTTGTTTTAATTACTTTAAAAGCTTTTTTATTTTATTTTTTTATCCACATTTCCTTTAGAAAAACTTTATTAAGAAAATAAGTTGGACAAATGTTTGTTAGTTTTGTATTAAAGGTGTATTTTTAATAAACTAGTTAGTGAACAGAAGAGAAACTACTACAAACTATTAAATATAATTTAAAAAAACACTGAAACAAACCGGATGTGACAGGAAATGAGTCCGTTCACCAGTAAACACTAACCTGTGGTCTGCGGTCCCTCACACGGCCTTTAGTCCTGTAGTTAGTACCGTAGTTAGTCCTATAGTTAGTCCTATAGTTAGTACTATAGTTAGTCCTGTAGTTAGTACCGTAGTTAGTCCTATAGTTAGTCCTATAGTTAGTACTATAGTTAGTCCTATAGTTAGTCCTATAGTTAGTCCTATAGTTAGTACTATAGTTAGTACCGTAGTTAGTACCGTAGTTAGTCCTATAGTTAGTACTATAGTTAGTCCTGTAGTTAGTCCTATAGTTAGTCCTATAGTTAGTCCTGTAGTTCGTCTTGTGGCGGTTAGACTGAAACTGTCTCAGGTAGAAAATCACGGTCCGACCACACCCGGAGGCCCCGCCTTCCGCTCCCTGAGCCACCTCCCCTTCACACAGGTGTCACGTTACCTCGGAAACCATCCTCCCGCCCTCCTCTGGTGCGTCTCCATGGAAACAGCACTGCCCGAAGCGCAGCTATGCTAAGCTAGGCTAAAGTAAATATTTCACGTAATTTATATGTAAATTAACGAATTAATTTAAGAAATAAATGTATAAGTAATTAATTTTTATTAATTTTACAATAACCTATGGTTTCCACCACTAAGAACAATCATTATTACAAGTCATAATTATGAGAAAAATATTCTTTAATCTAAATTTGTCTGGAAACATACAAAAATGTTTGAATGCCTGTTATTACCACTAGCAAATAACTATAGCAAATCATATTTATGCGTTAGTAAAGTCAAAATTATGTCAATTTGCAGAGAAACATGCAAAAAAGTGAATCATTTTCCAATAAAGACATATTTCTCTATTTCTATTGTATTCAATTTTTATTTTATTCTATTTCTATTGTATTCTATTTCTATTATATTCTATTTCTATTTATTATATTTCTATTGTATTCTATTTTTATTATATTCTATTTCTATTTATTCTATTTCTATTGTATTCTATTTTTATTATATTCTATTTCTATTTATTCTATTTCTATTGTATTCTATTTCTATTTATTCTATTTCTATTGTATTCTATTTCTATTTATTCTATTTCTATTGTATTCTATTTCTATTTATTCTATTTTTATTATATTCTATTTCTATTTATTCTATTTCTATTGTATTCTATTTTTATTATATTCTATTTCTATTTATTCTATTTCTATTTATTCTATTTCTATTATATTCTATTTCTATTTATTCTATTTCTATTGTATTCTATTTCTATGAATCATGTGTTAAATTCTAAAAACTGAATAAACAGTTTTGAATGAATTATTATTCAAAGTGTAATGAATAATGTAAACAGTAATAATAGATTGCTGCTAATGCTCTGTATCTCATAATTATGACTTTTTTAAAAACAAGCTTCCATAATTAACAATTCTTTAAAATGAATGTATTGATTTGCAATAAAAAAACAGTATAAATTATTAGCTGCTATATAAAAGTTTTCATTGTAATAGTTTGATATTAAACACAAACAGAATGTTCTATAAAAACACTGATGAAGTTTTCAGATAAAATAAATCAGAAAATTAAACGATTGTTTTAAAGCATCACAAATACTTTAGGGACGTTTGTTCCAAAATATAAATCAATAAATCAATGTTTGTTGTGTGTTTCACATCCATCCACTAATATTAATTATACTCATGACACACTTTTGGATCTCGTCCCACGAGTTGAGAAGGAAACACATTAAAATCCAGCCACACAATGTAAAAGAATAATAAACATTTATTATCCAACAGATTAGTGTCAACACAAACATTCACTTTTATAACTTGTTTTCCCAAAAGATCATTTTAAATCATGATGATAACGTATTTAAAACTCTACAACTGAAATTACACCAAGTTCCTAAAAACGTAGAGTTTATACATCTTTAATATTGCATTTATGTATTTATTCATCTGCTGCTGAAATAAAAGTATTACACAGTCAGTGCAGAAGCAGAATAGAATAGCACCACATCACATTTATACAGTATTTTATTATTTCACTACAAAGTCTTTATTGATTGAAATGAACGACCGCGAAAAGAAATGAAATCTACAGTAAAATCAATAGATTTAGATTCTCACACACACACACACACACACACACACACACACACACACACACACACACACACACACACACACACACACACACACACACACGTTTAAAAAGCCTGATGTGAAATTAAATAATATCAAAACGTCTGTCTAATCTAATGTAATCTAATCTAATCTAATGTAATCAATGTAAAAACCTTAGATTTGTACAGAGATGCAGTGGTTTTGTGTTTACATTACATATTCAAACAAATTACACAAAACATTACAGCAATAATAAAACAGCTTTTACAAAACAATAAAACAGTGATAAGAACAGGTGATCCAGTGACCACAGCACACGTCTGTTCAAACTGTTTACAATTAAAAAGTTTACCTTTAGTTTGTTTAAAGTTGGACCTAAAAACACCAAAGTGTGCTTAACTCTGCTCAACAATAATAAACACATTAAAGTGTTCTACAGTAGCTCCCTCTAGTGGTTGTTATTGTCACAACATGCAACAAAGAATTTATTCAGCGATATAATTATAATTATAATGAAGAATCTAAAGAGCTGATAATATAAAGTATAGTTATAAGAATGATTGATATATTTCTACTATTGTTTATTGACACTAATAATACGATTAGTCAGTTTCACAGTGTTTAATGACCATCTCTCCTTTAATGTAAAATATAAACTAATCAACTTTAGTTGTGATTTTCAGTAAATTCATTAATAATTATAAATCATTGTAAAAGGAGGAAAGTTTGAAACTATTTTATCCATATTTATCAGTCCCTTCTCTATTAGTGCTTTATTATTGGTATTTATTTTGTATTTGATAATAATTTGCATATTAAGGGTAAATAAAAATATCCATTCAAAATTTTGTTTCTTTTTTTGGTGACATTATTAAAAATCTCTATTTTTCTATTTTTTTAAGTGTTATTTTATTTAATTTTTGACCATGTCTACAGCTGTTCATACATTAACACTACATATAGTGTAAATAGTTTGATTCAACTTTTGTCTTTGCATGAGGAAAATGAGGAAATTAAAATCCAATAATAATTACAGTCCAATTACAATAAATATTTCATCAGCATCAAAGTATTGTGATAAAACTTTTATTCTCTTAGGGATAAAAATGTTGTAAAAATAAACAGACTGTATCTGTTCTATTTGTTTATGAATATAAATGTTGATTCTATAAATAAACATTTAAATGTTTGTTTGGTGGTCGATGTTTAAAGTTATTTAAACAACTGGAAATGTGCTGTTTTAGGCAGAGCTAAGCTAACACGCTAACAAGCTACACATTGCTTTCCCAGTGTTTCTAAAGAATGCCATGTGTTCATTAATTGATCATTAATTGATCATTGATTGATCATTGATTGATCATTGATTGGTGGAGGCTCAGCTGAATCCATCGTTCCATTCCATCACCTTATCGTATTCCTGGATCTTCTGTTTGATGTGAGACAGTTTACATTTCAGGTATTCACAGCGTTCCTTCTTCTCCACAAAGGTCGGATCCTGGAAGGAAATAAACAGGAAACAAACCGGATATAAACAGGAAATAAACAAGAAACAAAAGGGAATTAACAGGAAACAAACAGGACATAAACAAAATAAAATAAAAGATTTCAGAATAAAATAATCTGAGCTTGTTTTATTTTGTCCTAAAATAAAACAGATAAACATGATCATATAGACATTATTTAATGGGCTTTGATGGTCCCTTTGTTACCATTATCATTGGACCATCTGTACCTCACATGGACCCCGGGGGCCACCTGAGGGACCCCTGAGGACCCCTGGGGGACACAGTCCCTCAGTCCCCAAAGTAAATGCACCAAAAAAAACTACAAAAGCACACAAAATTATGGAAAAAAAAGACAAAAGGAAAACATAAAATACACAAAAATAACTGAAATATAAACAAAACAACAACAAAAATACACAAACTCTTGGTTTCCCATGTTAATGCTCTGATTGATCGTTATTCTAATGCTGACATTAATGTTGATCAATTCATGTTTATGTGAAAGAAGTTGGACTAGATTAAAGTGTTACATCTTTCCTCTCCTGGTGTTAAATGACAAGAACACACTTCTATTTATTCTGTATTATTATATTATTATTATTATTTAAGAAAACAATCATTTAGATATTTTATTAGTTTTTAGCAGAAAATCATCATCTGTGTAGAAGCAGAGAGATGACTATTTATAATAAACTATATTCATAATAAACTTAATTCATAATGAACTATATTTATAATAAACTTTATTTATAATAAACTTTATTTATAATAAACTATATTTATAATAAACTTAATTCATAATGAACTATATTTATAATAAACTTTATTTATAATAAACTTTATTTATAATAAACTTTATTTATAATAAACTATATTTATAATAAACTTAATTCATAATGAACTATATTTATAATAAACTATATTTATAGTAAACTTTATTTATAATAAACTTTATTTATAATAAACTTTATTCATAATAAACTTAATTCATAATAAACTATATTTATAATAAACTATATTTATAATAAACTTTATTCATAATAAACTATATTTATAATAAACTATATTTATAATAAACTTAATTCATAATGAACTATATTTATAATAAACTTTATTCATAATAAACTTAATTCATAATGAACTATATTTATAATAAACTTTATTCATAATAAACTTAATTCATAATGAACTATATTTATAATAAACTATATTTATAATAAACTTAATTCATAATAAACTATATTTATAATAAACTTAATTCATAATGAACTATATTTATAATAAACTATATTTATAATAAACTATATTTATAATAAACTTAATTCATAATGAACTATATTTATAATAAACTTTATTTATAATAAACTTTATTTATAATAAACTATATTTATAATAAACTTAATTCATAATGAACTATATTTATAATAAACTTTATTTATAATAAACTTTATTTATAATAAACTATATTTATAATAAACTTAATTCATAATGAACTATATTTATAATAAACTATATTTATAATAAACTATATTTATAATAAACTTAATTCATAATGAACTATATTTATAATAAACTTTATTTATAATAAACTTTATTTATAATAAACTATATTTATAATAAACTTAATTCATAATGAACTATATTTATAATAAACTATATTTATAATAAACTTAATTCATAATAAACTATATTTATAATAAACTATATTTATAGTAAACTTTATTTATAATAAACTATATTTATAGTAAACTTTATTTATAATAAACTATATTTATAATAAACTATATTTATAATAAACTATATTTATAATAAACTCACATTTTTCTTCCTCTGGTACTCCTGCAGGATTCTGTTGATGCGATCCATTTCCTGTACAAAGAGGAAGAGGCGGGGCTTAAAGTAAAGAGCACAGAAACAAGAAGCTCCATGAGCCAATGAGAGGCCGTGCTGCTGACCATGTGACTCCCAGGGTGCTGAGGTAGACTCTGCATCATCACGTCCATCTCCTCAAACCTCCTGATGGTCATCTGAACATCAGAATATAACTCTTTATACTCAGAGTACTGGTCATTGAACACAGCACGGT
This sequence comes from Gouania willdenowi, assembly GCF_900634775.1. NCBI lineage: Eukaryota > Metazoa > Chordata > Actinopteri > Blenniiformes > Gobiesocidae > Gouania > Gouania willdenowi. The sequence continues at coordinate 219,538 of NC_041055.1, read as the reverse complement.
ACTGGTCACGCTCCTCATCTGAGCCTATAGTAGGGTACTTCCTGTTCAGACAGGAAGAGGGAGGTCCTTAAGAGCAGCTTTATTAAACATTAGTCATAGTGTGTTTTTTCTCACGCTATGTAGTCTGGAACAATGACAGGTTTAGGGATGTGTCCTGATGGAATGTTTCCCTGGAGAACTTTAGTGGGAGGAGCTCTGATGGGAGCCAATGATGATCCACGTTCCTCCAAGGCTTTGGGTTTGTGGGCGGAGTCAGTGAGTGTCTGAGGAGACCATACACAATGTTAGAACACACACAGTAACACACACACACACACACAGACACAGTAACACACACACACACACACACACAGTAACACACACACACACACACACACACACACAGTAACACACACACACACGCACACAGTAACACACACACACACACACACACAGTAACACACACACACACGCACACAGTAACACACACACACACACACAGTAACACACACACACACACTGACCAATGGGTGCAGAGCTCTCATCTCAGACGACTGCATCTGAACCTGGAAACACAGTCAGTCATTGTGACGTAGGGGGAGGAGCCTCCAGGAGCCAATAGGAGTGAAGCTCTACAGTAACAGCTGAGCTGTTTACATGTGTACTGATCAATCAGATTAACAACCAGTCATTCATTCATTTATTTTGACCAATTGAAAAGAAAAAAAGCTTTAAATGACATCATTCAGAATAAAGTAGAATCACATCAATATCTGAGCTTTAACACAAAACTACACACTGAGGTATTAATCATCATTTAGATGATTTATGTTGTCATTGTTTCATATTTATTTATTTATTGTTCATAAAATAAAATTAAATAAAATTAAATTAAAGAAAATTAAATTAAATTAAATTAAATTAAATTAAATTAAATTAAATTAAAATAAAAAAAATAAGATACGATACGATACGATACGGTACGATACGATGCGCTACGATACGATACGATACGATACGATAGGATAGAATAGAATAGAATTAAATTAAATTAAAATTTAAAAAAAAAAAAGATACGATAGAATAAAATTAAATAAAATTTAATTAAATTAAAATTAAAAAAAAATTAAATTAAAATTAAAAAAAATAAGATACGATAGAATAGAATAGAATAGAATAGAATAAAATTTAAAAAAATTAAAATTAAAAAAAATAAAATACGATAGAATAGAATAGAATAAAATAAAATAAATAAAACAAAATAAAATAAAAAAAACAAAATAAAATAAAATAAAATAAAACAAAACAGAATAGAATAAAATAGAACAGAACAAAATAGAATAGAATAGACCATTATTGATCCCCAGAGGGAAAAGTCACATGTTACATAGAGTAGCAGTAAGAACAAAGTAAATACCCACATATGATAATACTGTAAATATATACGACTGTGGGACAGACATATATTACTGTGGTTTGGAATGTATTTATGTCATTTAATGGTTTGTTGTTGTTAATGAACTTTGGAGTTACTTCATATATTTATGTGTTTTTGTTGTCATCTGAGAGGTGTTCCATATGTTCTAACTCTGAGTATCTGTTCCTGAAGGCCAGGTACGTTCTTCTCTGAGTCTGTTACCATGGTAACATTTTCCATGAACTAAACCTGCTCACTGGCAGGTTAACCCTAACCTGGCTCCGCCCACCTGAACACTGCTTCTAAAGAAACACCAATGAACTTTGACACTGTTCAATGTGCTCACATCATTACTAATGTGATGCTGCTTTAGGTTTTTAATCAAACAGTAGTTTTAGAGAATAGATGTAGATCATTTAGTGAAACACACTGAGAGGTTGATCTACATTAAAACATCTACTGACGTCTGTAGTAAAGTTCACTGGATACAAACCTGTAGATAATATAAAGGAGGAGATGATCATTTAAATTAATTACTATATATGACTTAAATACAACTGGATGTAGACCTATTAACCCTAGAGTGAACGTTGTAATATGAATGATACGGTGGCACAACGGGTAAGGAAGAGCGCTTAGAAGCATAAGGTCAGACGTTCAAATCTATGGAGGACCAAACCTCCCAAAAGTAGAAATAAATAAATATTGGAATAAATAAATAAAAGAATGACTAAATAATAAATAAATAATTAAATGCATGAATAAATTAATAAAACTGGTAAATAAATGGGACATACATAACTAAATGTCTTAAATTTGTTTATTTCTACTTTTATTTATTTCAAAATTTATTTTATATACATTTATTTATTTATACTTTTTTATTTCTACATTTATTTAATTCCACATTTATTTATTTATAAATGTATTTATTTCCACATTTATTTATCTATAAATTTATTTATTTATTTATTTCTACTTTTATGTATTTCCACATGTATTTATTTATAAATATAATTCTTTATTTCTTTATTTCTATATTTATTCATTTCCACATTTATTTATTTCTACTTTTATTTTTTTCCACATGTATTCATTAATAAAATATTTATTTATTTCCACATTTATTTATTTATTTCTACATTTATTTATTTCAACATTTATTAATTTCCACATGTATTTATTTATACATTTATTTATTTATTTCCACATTCATTTCTTTATTTCTATAATTCTTTATTTCCACATTTATTTATTTCTACTTTTATTTATTTCCACATTTATTTATTTCCACATGTATTTATTTATAAATATATTTCTTTGTTTTCACATTTATTTATTTATTTCTATATTTATTTATTTCTACATTTATTTATTTCTACTTTTAATTATTTCTTCATTTATTTATTTATACATTCATTTATTTCTTTCTACTTTTATCATTTATTAATTATTTCCACATTTATTTATTTCCACATTTGTTCATATATACATTTATTTATTTCTACATTCATGTGTCCGTGTGCTAATGAGGTAGGAGGGACTTACCTCAGTCTCATTCAGGATTGGTCAACTTCTAAATCCATATCAGAGTTTAGCTGAGCTACGTTGGTAATAAAACTATCCAGATGAAGGTCAGCTAATGCTCTAAGTCATCTTCACTTCTTCATCTCAGCCACGCTCGTCTGCTGTGGATCTGATTGGATCATTTATTCATTCATTTATTTTAAAAAAGGGCTGAACACTTCCTCTACTTCCTGAGACCAAATGAAAGAGAAATACTTTTAAATTATAATTATAGTGTGAGTGAATTCATTTAAACCATAAGTACAGGTGAAGTTGTGTATGATAAGAGCTGTGATGATGCCCCGCCCCCTCAGACACATTTTATTCATATTATTGTTACGTCACTGGAGCGATGAAGAGATCACGGGCGATTTAAAGGTAGGGTAGGTGATCTTTAAAAGCTAGCATGATTTTGAATGTAGCCTCCCTGATGGCTCCGCCTTTACCCCCCTTGCCCCTCCCCTCTGTGCTCCGCCTCACTCACATGCATGCTCACAGCTGCTGCAGAAGAGGAGCTCAGATCATCACTTGTATTGTGTAGAAACTTCATTGTCTCATTCAGCAGTAAGTAAACAATAAACTATCATTATATATGTTAAAAAACGTGACTAAACTCTGTTTTAACTCTGTCAGCGGTGACGAGCTTTCAGTGTGAGCTTGTGCATAAGAGGGATCGCGAACGAGCAGGGAGAGAGAGAGACGTGATTGGTTAAAAAAAATAGTTCTTTTTTTTCCATTGGTTGAAGTTATTACAGATGTACAGCTGCTACAGATGATAGAAATTCTCCATTCCTTTATGTCCTGACAAAAATTTAAATCTTATGTGCTCTGACCAAAACTTAAAAAGTGTGTCTGGCAAAAAATACCTACCCTAGCTTTAAGCTACTATAGTCACTGAAGTGGCGTTCAGTGTGAACACCTTTAGAACATTAGAACAGGCTCATATTCCTCTAAAAACACCTGAATATTTCACTCATCAGGGTGAATAAATCACTCTCTTCTAGGTGGTTGCCATGATAGTTCATGTTATCTTTGCTCCATTGATGATGGCTTTTTATGGCGCTCGTGCACATAAGTAACCAAATGTTTCCATACTACATACATGTAAAACTACAAACGAAGTGATTCATGCGTCATGCTATTTATTTCATAAACATGTAAGCATTTCATCATTCATATATTGTTTTTTGTTGTTTTGTGAGTTTTTGTCACCATTTGCTTTTTTTGGAGAATTTTGTGTATTTTTGTTTGTTGTGGTAGTAATTTTCTGTATTCTTGTTTTTGGAGCTATTTTGTGTATATTTTGTGTATTTTGGAACTTTGTGTTTTTCAGTCATTTTTAAAAATGTTTGTTCTTTTTTTGAAAGTTTTTGTTGGCGTTCAGTGTGTTTGTGTTATTTATGTTTTTTAGTCCATTTTGTTATTTTAGCTGTGGTTTGGTTTGTCTTTCTGTTATTTTGGGAGCTTTTGTTGTTGTTTTGTGTATTTTATTGTACATTTGTGGGTCTTTGGAGTCAGTTTGTATATTTTCATTGTTTTGTATGTTTTTATTGTTTTGTTGTTTAGCTGGTTAGAGCTTGTACTCGTACCTCTCGTGCGTAGCGTTCTCGTTCCCTCCGAGTGGCTTCGTGTCTCCACAGTTTGAGACAAACGATGGCTCCGATCAGATACAGGACCATGGTGACGAAGAGGAAGATGATGGCGGCGGTCTGACCCGCCTCAGTCCTGCAGAACGCTCCGTTTATACCGTTGTTAAAGACCGGGTAGGAGCAGAGACCGCCACGCGTTGTGTCACGAACGTAGACGATTCCTGAGAGAACACGACGACAATGAAATTAAAGGTTTTTCTCTTTTTATCAAAAAACTGAAGTTTAAATATATTTCATCAAATTCTAAAACTAAACAAAAATCAATTTTTGTTAAGTGAAAGAGGATAAAAACAGAAAAGTAATCTATGACATCATGGGGCAACAGTTCCAACTCTGAGGTTTGGTAGTAGACAGTGAAGCAGAGAAGAAGAGCTCTCCTTGCTGGGGGTTTCAACAGGATACGTCTGTGCGTTTTGAGTGTGCTACGGTGCATTCTGATTGGACGACTGTGATGTCAGGAGACAGAGCAGTTCTCATGATATTTATATAATCACGTGAGAACGCGGTTAAATGTATGTTCTAAACACAACAACAGCTCAGTGTTCCTAACGAAGGAGAACTAGAAGGTTGGACACATTTTTTATCAACAGAGAAGAGATAAAAGTGTAAATCCAGTAAAACATATTTTTAATTGATTTATTCTTTGAAACATTATTTTAATTCAAACAATTACTAAGCTTTAATAACTTTCATAACGTCATAAATGGAATTAAACCAATAATTAGTTCAATTATTTCTTTCTGTGTTTCAGCCGATAATCTTTATTTTGTTGCATCCCTAATTAATATGTGATGATGTCCCTACATATGAGTTCTGTGATCTCATTCTAATTACATTCATTCTAATTACATTCATTCTAATTACATTAAACACTACAGTAACGTCTGGTCTCTCCACTGTACCTGATGGTTATGTTCATGTGGAATAATTCTTTTTATATTTTGTGACTATTGTTGTAATTATATCTGTATGAATAAAATACATGTGTGTCCTGTTTTAAATGTAGTAACGTGTGATAAACAGGAAGTGGTTTTATTGACCTGCAGACATGTAGAGCACAGCGAGGCAGAGGTTGATGATGAACTCCGTCAGGGGCCACCAGGTGGCGTCCAATAGGATGGATCGATAGTAGAGGGTCATCCCCAGCACCAGCAGGATGACGGTAACCAGCCAGGCCAGGCCCGCCACCACCAGCACAAAGGGTGTCTTAGGCCCCGTGTAGTAGGCCCCCCCGGTGCCGGCCCCATAGAACCCGGCCCCGTAGGCCCCGCCTGGGGACGAGTACCCGAACATGTTGAACCACTCGTTGTCTTTGTGCACGTACGCGCACACGCACGCAAACACGGCCGCACCCAACAGCAGCTCCACGCAGCCCAGGATCCTCAGAAGCCCCGCCCACGACTTCATGTAAGCGTAGCGCTGGTGGTACTCCTCCACGCGCTCGCTGTAGCTCAGCGCCGTCTGGTGGGTGTGGCCTGACACAGTGGGCGTGGCCTCCAGCAGCTCCTTACGGGAGTTGTAGCTGCCGCCATAGGATCGGGGGAGGGAGGGGGAGTGGGGGGGCGAGCAGCGCACGCCCTCAGTGGTGCTGCTGTTGTTGTTGTTGTTGACAAAGGACGCAGGCTTTGACCACGCCCCCTTGCTGCTGCGCTCGCTGCCTCTGAAGAAGTTTTTCCAGGAGTCCGGGATGAAGCGGTGAACAGGTTTGATATCCAGATCCACATCTGAGTCGTTCTCACCACAGCTAGCGTCAAACTCAGGACCGACTGGGGGGTGGTGGGGGAGAGGGGGGGGAGGGAGGGGGTCAGCGCTCTGAGCCAGGCGGGGCTCCCTGTGGTTGCTTAGCGACGGCAGAGGATCAAAGGAGCTCGCTCTGAGAGCCACGCCCTCAGGAACCTGGTCATAGTAGGGGGAGTGACGCACACCCTCAGTGCGACCATAGGCTCCGCCGCCAGAGGACATGAGGGCGGTGATGGTCCCTGAAAACACACAAACACACACAGAACATTAGGACCGCCCCCTGTGGGCGGCACTGAGAGAGGAAATTAGGTTAAGTTTAACTTAGTTAAACACAGATTTAACATAGATTTGATTTAACATAGATTTAACATAGATTTAACAAAGATTTAACAAAGATTTAACATAGATTTAACACAGATTTAACATAGATTTAACATAGATTTAACACAGATTTAACATAGATTTAACACAGATTTAACATAGATTTAACAAAGATTAAACACAGATTTAACACAGATTTAACACAGATTTAACATAGATTTAACACAGATTTAACTCAGATTTAACATAGATTTAATGCAGATTTAACACAGATTTAACATAGATTTAACATAGATTTAACATAAATTTAACATAAATTTAACATAGATTTAACACAGATTTAACATAGATTTAACACAGATTTAACACAGATTTAACATAGATTTAACACAGATTTAACACAGATTTAACATAGATTTAACACAGATTTAACACAGATTTAACACAGATTTAACATAGATTTAACACAGATTTAACTCAGATTTAACATAGATTTAACACAGATTTAACACAGATTTAACATAGATTTAACACAGATTTAACACAGATTTAACACAGATTTAACAAAGATTTAACATAGATTTAACACAGAATTAACATAGATTTAATGCAGATTTAACATAGATTTAACACAGATTTAACATAGATTTAATGCAGATTTAACATAGATTTAACATAGATTTAACACAGATTTAACATAGATTTAACACAGATTTAACACAGATTTAACATAGATTTAATGCAGATTTAACATAGATTTAACATAGATTTAACAAAGATTTAACATAGATTTAACACAGATTTAACATAGATTTAACATAGATTTAACATAGATTTAACAAAGATTTAACACAGATTTAACATAGATTTAACATAGATTTAACACAGATTTAACATAGATTTAATGCAGATTTAACATAGATTTAACATAGATTTAACATAGATTTAATGCAGATTTAACATAGATTTAACACAGATTTAACATAGATTTAATGCAGATTTAACATAGATTTAACACAGATTTAACATAGATTTAATGCAGATTTAACATAGATTTAACACAGATTTAACATAGATTTAATGCAGATTTAACATAGATTTACCATAGATTTAACAAAGATTTAACATAGATTTAACATAGATTTAACACAGATTTAACACAGATTTAACATAGATTTAACATAGATTTAACACAGATTTAACATAGATTTAATGCAGATTTAACATAGATTTAACATAGATTTAACACAGATTTAACATAGATTTAACACAGATTTAACACAGATTTAACATAGATTTAATGCAGATTTAACATAGATTTAACATAGATTTAACAAAGATTTAACATAGATTTAACACAGATTTAACATAGATTTAACATAGATTTAACATAGATTTAACAAAGATTTAACACAGATTTAACATAGATTTAACATAGATTTAACACAGATTTAACATAGATTTAACACAGATTTAACATAGATTTAACATAGATTTAACATAGATTTAACAAAGATTTAACACAGATTTAACATAGATTTAACATAGATTTAACACAGATTTAACATAGATTTAACATAGATTTAATGCAGATTTAACATAGATTTAATGCAGATTTAACATAGATTTAACACAGATTTAACATAGATTTAACACAGATTTAACATAGATTTAACGCAGATTTAACATAGATTTAACACAGATTTAACATAGATTTAATGCAGATTTAACACATATTTAACATAGATTTAACACAGATTTAACATAGATTTAATGCAGATTTAACACAGATTTAACATAGATTTAACACAGATTTAACATAGATTTAACATAGATTTAATGCAGATTTAACAAAGATTTAACATAGATTTAATGCAGATTTAACATAGATTTAACATAGATTTAATGCAGATTTAACATAGATTTAACATAGATTTAATGCAGATTTAACATAGATTTAACAAAGATTTAACATAGATTTAACATAGATTTAACAAAGATTTAACACAGATTTAACATAGATTTAACATAGATTTAACATAGATTTAACACAGATTTAACAAAGATTTAACAAAGATTTAACATAGATTTAACAAAGATTTAACACAGATTTAACGCAGATTTAACATAGATTTAATGCAGATTTAACATAGATTTAATGCAGATTTAACACAGATTTAACAGATTTAACACAGATTTAACATAGATTTAACACAGATTTAACACAGATTTAACACAGATTTAACACAGATTTAACATAGATTTAATGCAGATTTAACACAGATTTAACATAGATTTAACACAGATTTAACATAGATTTAATGCAGATTTAACACAGATTTAACACAGATTTAACACAGATTTAACACAGATTTAACACAGATTTAACATAGATTTAACACAGATTTAACATAGATTTAATGCAGATTTAACATAGATTTAATGCAGATTTAACATAGATTTAACATAGATTTAATGCAGATTTAACATAGATTTAACTCAGATTTAACATAGATTTAACATAGATTTAATGCAGATTTAACAAAGATTTAACATAGATTTAACATAGATTTAACATAGATTTAACATAGATTTAATGCAGATTTAACATAGATTTAACTCAGATTTAACATAGATTTAACACAGATTTAACAAAGATTTAACATAGATTTAACTCAGATTTAACATAGATTTAACATAGATTTAACATAGATTTAATGCAGATTTAACATAGATTTAACATAGATTTAATGCAGATTTAACATAGATTTAACTCAGATTTAACATAGATTTAATGCAGATTTGACATAGATTTAATGCAGATTTAACAAAGATTTAACATAGATTTAACAAAGATTTAACACAGATTTAACACAGATTTAATGCAGATTTAACACAGATTTAACATAGATTTAACACAGATTTAACATAGATTTAATGCAGATTTAACACAGATTTAACACAGATTTAACACAGATTTAACACAGATTTAACACAGATTTAACATAGATTTAACACAGATTTAACATAGATTTAATGCAGATTTAACATAGATTTAACATAGATTTAATGCAGATTTAACATAGATTTAACATAGATTTAATGCAGATTTAACATAGATTTAACTCAGATTTAACATAGATTTAACATAGATTTAATGCAGATTTAACAAAGATTTAACATAGATTTAACATAGATTTAACATAGATTTAACATAGATTTAATGCAGATTTAACATAGATTTAACTCAGATTTAACATAGATTTAACACAGATTTAACAAAGATTTAACATAGATTTAACTCAGATTTAACATAGATTTAACATAGATTTAACATAGATTTAATGCAGATTTAACATAGATTTAACATAGATTTAATGCAGATTTAACATAGATTTAACTCAGATTTAACATAGATTTAATGCAGATTTAACATAGATTTAATGCAGATTTAACAAAGATTTAACATAGATTTAACAAAGATTTAACACAGATTTAACACAGATTTAATGCAGATTTAACATAGATTTAACATAGATTTAACACAGATTTAACATAGATTTAACATAGATTTAATGCAGATTTAACATAGATTTAACATAAATTTAACACAGATTTAACATAGATTTAATGCAGATTTAACATAGATTTAACATAGATTTAACACAGATTTAACTCAGATTTAACATAGATTTAACACAGATTTAACATAGATTTAATGCAGATTTAACATAGATTTAATGCAGATTTAACATAGATTTAACATAGATTTAATGCAGATTTAACATAGATTTAACACAGATTTAACATAGATTTAATGCAGATTTAACATAGATTTAACATAGATTTAACACAGATTTAACTCAGATTTAACATAGATTTAACACAGATTTAACAAAGATTTAACACAGATTTAACATAGATTTAATGCAGATTTAACATAGATTTAACACAGATTTAACATAGATTTAACACAGATTTAACATAGATTTAACACAGATTTAACATAGATTTAACACAGATTTAACACAGATTTAACATAGATTTAACATAGATTTAACACAGATTTAACACAGATTTAACAAAGATTTAACACAGATTTAACATAGATTTAATGCAGATTTAACATAGATTTAACACAGATTTAACATAGATTTAACACAGATTTAACATAGATTTAACACAGATTTAACATAGATTTAACATAGATTTAACACAGATTTAACACAGATTTAACATAGATTTAACATAGATTTAACACAGATTTAACACAGTTTTAACATAGATTTAACATAGATTTAACACAGATTTAACACAGTTTTAACATAGATTTAACAAAGATTTAACACAGATTTAACATAGATTTAACATAGATTTAACACAGATTTAACATAGATTTAACAAAGATTTAACATAGATTTAATGCAGATTTAACATAGATTTAACACAGATTTAACATAGATTTAATGCAGATTTAACATAGATTTAACATAGATTTAACACAGATTTAACATAGATTTAACACAGATTTAACTCAGATTTAACATAGATTTAACATAGATTTAACACAGATTTAACATAGATTTAACACAGATTTAACATAGATTTAATGCAGATTTAACATAGATTTAACATAGATTTAACACAGATTTAACATAGATTTAACACAGATTTAACTCAGATTTAACATAGATTTAACACAGATTTAACACAGATTTAACATAGATTTAACATAGATTTAACACAGATTTAACTCAGATTTAACATAGATTTAACACAGATTTAACACAGATTTAACATAGATTTAACATAGATTTAACACAGATTTAACATAGATTTAACACAGATTTAACATAGATTTAACACAGATTTAACATAGATTTAACATAGATTTAACACAGATTTAACACAGATTTAACATAGATTTAACATAGATTTAACACAGATTTAACACAGATTTAACAAAGATTTAACACAGATTTAACATAGATTTAACACAGATTTAACACAGTTTTAACACTGTATATACTGTCTACTATATACTATCGTATATAATGTCTAGTATATATACTATAGTATATACTGTCTAGTATATACTATCGTATAAAATGTCTACTATATACATTAGTATATACTGTCTACTATATATACTATAGTATATACTGTCTAGTATATATACTATAGTATATAATGTCTAGTATATATACTATAGTATATAATGTCTAGTATATATACTATAGTATATACTGTCTAGTATATACTATCGTATAAAATGTCTACTATATACTATAGTATATAATGTCTAGTATATATACTATAGTATATAATGTCTAGTATATATACTATAGTATATACTGTCTACGATATATACTATAGTATATACTGTCTAGTATATATACTATAGTATACACTGTCTAGTATATATACTATAGTATATACTGTCTAGTATATACTATCGTATAAAATGTCTACTATATACATTAGTATATACTGTCTACTATATATACTATAGTATATACTGTCTAGTATATATACTATAGTATATAATGTCTAGTATATATACTATAGTATATAATGTCTAGTATATATACTATAGTATATACTGTCTAGTATATACTATCGTATAAAATGTCTACTATATACTATAGTATATAATGTCTAGTATATATACTATAGTATATAATGTCTAGTATATATACTATAGTATATACTGTCTACGATATATACTATAGTATATACTGTCTAGTATATATACTATAGTATATACTGTCTAGTATATACTATAGTATATTATACTCATTGAGTGTGTAGTGGATAGTATGTTAGTGGGACATTTAAACATAGACTGAGGTCAGGACAATCTTACGTTAGACTTAAGCTTGTGGTACAGTATAAGTCAGTCTGCGGCCCACTGTTGGGTGGCGACCCACATGTTGAGATCTACATTCTATAACACAAAGAATTCCCAGATGATCCTTAATTTTCCTTTACATTTGTTATTGTTTCACACGTTCAGTGTTTCTGTCTAGACGTGTTTTTCATTTCCTAATAATGTGATATGTAGAGTTTATGAAAGTCAAACAAAGAGAAACACAGTGACCTTTGACCTCTGGGGTCACATTAATGAACAACACAAACAGGAAGTAGAACCCATCACACATTCCTTCATGCAAGTCTAGTCAGGAGTGGATTTTAGTGATTCCCTCAGTTACTGCTCTATAATAACAGCTCTATACATATATATGTTTTATTATCAGTCTGTGTGTTACTGCTCTATAATAATAACTAATTATCTATAATAATAATAACTCATTATCTCTAATATAATTACTAATTATCAATAATAATAATAACTCATTATCTATAATAATAATAATAACTCATTAACTATAATAATAATAATAATAACTCTATCTATAATAATAATAACTCATTATCTCTAATATAATTACTAATTATCAATAATAATAATAACTCATTATCTATAATAATAATAATAACTCATTAACTATAATAATAATAATAATAACTCTATCTATAATAATAATAACTCATTATCTCTAATATAATTACTAATTATCAATAATAATAATAAATCATTATCTATAATAATAATAATAACTCATTAACTATAATAATAATAATAATAACTCTATCTATAATAATAATAACTCATTATCTCTAATATAATTACTAATCATCAATAATAATAATAACTCATTATCTATAATAAAAATAATAACTCATTAACTATAATAATAATAATAATAACTCTATCTATAATAATAATAACTCATTATCTCTAATATAATTACTAATCATCAATAATAATAATAACTCATTATCTATAATAAAAATAATAACTCATTAACTATAATAATAATAATAATAACTCTATCTATAATAATAACTAATTATCTATAATAATAACTAATTACTGTATCTATAATATAATAACTAATTATCAATAATAATAACTAATGATCTATAATAATAATAATTACTCATTATCTATAATAATAATAACTAATTATCAATAATAATAGTAATAATAACTAATGATCTATAATAATAATAATAATAACTAATTATCAATAATAATAATAACTATGATCTATAATAATAATAATAACTAATTATCAATAACAATAATAATAACTAATTATCTATAATATAATAACTAATTATCAATATAATAATAATAATAATAATAACAACTCATTATTTATAATATAATAACTAATTATCAATATAATAATAATAATAATAACAACTCATTATTTATAATATAATAACTAATTATCAATATAATAATAATAATAATAACAACTCATTATTTATAATATAATAGCTAATTATCAATAATAATACTAATAATAACTCATTATCTATAATATAATAACTAATTATCAATAATATATTAATAAGAATACTCATTATCTATAATATAATAACTCATTCTCATTATCAATATAATAATAATAACTCATTATCTATAATATAATAACTAATTATCAATAATAATAATAATAATAATAATAATAACTCATTATCTATAATATAATAACTCATTATCAATAATAATAATAATAATAACTCATTATCTATAATATAATAACTAATTATCAATAATAATAATAATAATAATAATAATAACTCATTATCTATAATATAATAACTAATTATCAATAATAATAATAATAATAACTCATTATCTATAATATAATAACTAATTATCAATAATAATAATAATAATAATAATAATAATAACTCATTATCTATAATATAATAACTCATTATCAATAATAATAATAATAATAACTCATTATCTATAATATAATAACTAATTATCAATAATAATAATAATAATAATAACTAATTATCCATAATAATAATAATAATAATAACTAATTATCAATAATAATAATAATAATAATAACTAATTATCCATAACAATAATAATAATAACTAATTATCAATAATAATAATAATAATAACTAATTATCAATAATAATAATAATAACTAATTATCAATAATAATAATAATAATAACTAATTATCCATAATAATAATAATAATAATAATAATAACTAATTATCAATAATAATAATAATAACTAATTATCAATAATAATAATAATAACTAATTATCAATAATAATAATAATAATAATAACTAATTATCCATAATAATAATAATAATAATAACTAATTATCAATAATAATAATAAGTCATTATATATAAGTGTGTTTATTATCCAATCACAGGCATCACTAAAACCCACTGTGACCCTGAGATGGAGGCGGGATATAAAGATCAAAGAGCTGCAGTACCTCGTTCACACGCAGTCACTCAACACCACTTACATGGAACCACACGTCACCATGGAAACCAGATTAGAAAGCACTGGTGGACCTGCAGACAGAAGATGATCAATCACAGCACAAATAAAGCTGATCAATGACTAATAGAAACTATTCAATCAATAATATATCAAACTACAACATCCACGGGTCCAAACGGACGCTAAGCTTTAGCATGGTTAGCATGTGATGTGGAAACATTGATCTTTTATTGTCCACTCTAATAAAAAGTTAGAGAAAACATGTTTTATCATTTATTTAAAGTAAACACATTAACAGTGATATCTCATTTATCCTAAAACTCCTCCTACTTTATTAATGCAGCACTAATGACACGTACGTACGTATATCATCTCATAGGGACAATGTTTACTGTTCAATGTTTACATTTATAAAAAGCTCTTTTTATTTCATTAGACGACGTAACAGTAAAAACATTGGTAGAGGTCAAAGTTCATGACGTCAAAATACAATAAATAAATACTTTTTTTCTCCAGAACTTTAACCACTGGTACCATTGAACAACATTTTCTTTCAATGTGTGACCTTGACCTTTACTCAATGTCATAATTAAGGTCAAGGTCGATCTTCTGTTCTTCCTGTATTCAATAACTTGTCAACAAATCCAGATACCAGTTATTTTTGCCAATTATTGATTACAAAATACGTATTGGCCTTGTGAATACAAATCTTACTGAGTTATTATTAGGGACCCCTAGGAGCAGCGGGGCCAGGGACCCTATTGTAATCATAAGGATTTTTATTATTATTATATATATTATTATATTTATTATGTTTCCTTGGTAAAAGTGGCGCTGCAGGCTAAACCGTGCTAGGTAGGGCGGAGCCCTTTGGTGGTTGGTTCCAAACCCCCAGGGGACCTTGGACGCAAAAATTCACATTAATCTGCCAGCAGGTGGCGCTATAACAAAGGCCAATAACTCCCACACCGTTTGCTGCAAATTTAAATCTTTCATATCCACAGATTCGTTGAATAGCACTGAATCACCTGGGCTAGGCCACGCCCATTTTCTAGCTTGCTATAAAAATGCAAACTGGCACAAATCTCGGTCAAAATAAATGCTAACACCACCAAATCTGAGATCCTTAGTTGGCATGTGACTGTGAGGGTATGCGCCAATATTGAATGATGTAGGCCACTAGGGGGCGCTACAAATAACGAATATTTGTATTTCTTTAATGGCAAGACCAATTTTTACCAAACTAGGTGGGTATGACCTTGGGTCGCTCCTGGGACCGAATCTCAAAGTTAATCGTGATTGGTCAAAGTGGGCGTGGCTTATTACTTCTTAACATATAAATAAACAAACCTTTATTTCAGCTGAATTATTATGTTGAGGGCTGTGAAATTTACAGGGTAACCATAGAAGACCACACAGATCACTCATACCAAAAAGTGCACCACTAGGTGGCGCTATAATGGGTGCAAATACAACTTTCACACTTTAAATCACATCTTCCAAAACTTCGTATCCACGTGTTCACAGCAAACGACACGTTGGCCTGAGCCCGTCATCCTTCATGACGTACTTACACGGGCTCCATGAAACCTGGGGGCGGAGTCGCTCGGGAAGGCTTGGCCCCCTTTCATAACTGCTTACAGTTCTAGCTATTATTATTATTACAATTATTTTATTATGATTATTATCATCGTTATGATAATAATCATTATTATATTATTGTGTGTAGCAGGGTGACCAACAGTTAAAACACAACAGTGATATTGTTATGATTATTATTATTGTTATTATCCCTCCCAGTGATATTATTATTATTGTTATTGTTATCAATATTATTATTATTATTATTGTTATTATGAAACCAATAAAACCTATATAAAGAAACAATGTTGAGTCACTAAAGCAAAAAAAGATAAAAATTGTTTCAAAGTCACTAATAGAATTTTTTCAGTTTTTTGTCACAAACTGGTGATTTGTGTGAAACGTCTCTATTCAACTGATGATTACAGAACGAAACAAGATAAAAACAAAATTATTTTATCTGATGAAATTAGAGACTTTAATTCACATTATCATAATCATATCATAATACAAAATATTCTGTGGATTTTTAAAAATCAATCAAAATATTCTTAAACAGCTGGTACTGAAAGAGTTAAACATGAACCAGGAACGTATTGAACCGTGATATGAATGTATTGTTACATCCCTGATATATACAGTACCATGTGAAATTATTCGTCCCCCTTGAACTTTGACCTTTTGCCACATTTCATCCTTCAAACATAAAGATATAAAACTGTAATTTTCTGTGAAGAATCAACAACAAGTGGGACACAATCATGAAGTGAAACTAAATTTATTGGATATTTCAAACATTTTTAACAAATAAAAAACTTGCAAAATTATTCATCCCTTTACTTACAGTGCAGCAAACTCTCTCCAAAAGTTGAGTGAGGATCTCTGAATGATCCAATGTTGACCTAAATGACTAATGATGATAAATAGAATCCATAAATGTGATCATCTCTGAGGTCAGTTTAAAGCACAGAGAGCATCATGAAGACCAAGGAACACACCAGGCAGGTCTGAGATACTGTTGTGGAGAAGTTTAAAGCTGGATCTGGATATAAAAAGATTTCCCAAGCTTTAAACATCCCAAGGAGCACTGTGCAAGTGATAATATTGAAATGGAAGGAGTATCAGACCACTGCAAATCTACAAAGACCCTCTAAACTTTCAGCTCATACAAGGAGAAACTGATCAGAGATGCTGCCAAGAGGCCCATGATCTCTGGATGAACTGTAGAAATGTACAGCTGAGGTGGAGACTCTGTCCACAGGACAACAATCAGTCTATACTGCACAACTCTGGCCTTTATGGAAGAGTGGCAAGAAGAAAGCCATTTCTTAAAGATATCCATGAAAAGTGTCATTTAAAGTTTGCCACAAGCCACCTGGAGAAACACCAAACATGTGGAAGAAGGTGCTCTGGTCGGACCAAACCAAAATAGAACTTTTTGGCAACAATGAAAAACGTTATGTTTGGCGTAAACGCAACACAGCTCATCACCCTGAACACACCATCCCCACTGTCAAACATGGTGGTGGCAGCATCATGGTTTGGGCTGCTTTTCTTCAGCAGGGACAGAGAAGATGGTTAAAAATGATGGGAAGATGGGTGGAGCCAAATACAGGACCATTCTGGAAGAAAACCTGATGGAGTCTGAAAAAGACCTGAGACTGGGACAATGATCCAAAACATAAAGCTACATCTACAATAGATACAGTGGTTCACAAATAAACATCTCCAGGTGTTAGAAGGACCAAGTCAAAGTCCAGACCTGAATCCAATCCAGAATCTGTGGAAACAACTGAAAACTGCTGTTAACAAACGCTGTCCATCCAACGTCACTGAGCTCCAGATGTTTTATAAAGAGGAATGAACAAATATTAAAGTCTCTCAATGTGTAAAACTGATAGAAACAAACACCATGTGACTTACAGTAGTTATCACAGCATAAGGTGGAGCTACAAAGTATTAACTTAAGGGATGAATAATTTTACACGCCCAATTTTTCAGTTTTTTATTTGTTAAAAATGTTTGAAATATCCAATAAATTTAGTTTCACTTCATGATTGTGTCCCACTTGTTGTTGATTCTTCACAAAAAATTACAGTTTTATATCTTTATGTTTGAAGGATGAAATGTGGCAAAAGGTCAAAGTTCAAGGAGGACGAAAACTTTCACAAGGTACTGTACACACACACACACACACACATACACACACATACAGATAGACACACACACACATACATTTATACACACACACATACATTTATACACACATACAAACACACATACACACTAGATGTGATCAATGTGTGACATCACCTGATCATTTTTATTCGTCAACTATAACAAATATTTAAATATAATAATAATAAACATGTATTTTTTTATAGATATTGTAGTCGATGAAAACTATTTAGAAAATGTTTGGTCACCAGATTAATATTGATCCACAGACGTTATAGATGACGTCATAATAACTTTGTATTGATCAAGTACAGGTACAAAGAAAACCTTTTCACATAATGTTAATAATGTTTATGGATCATATTCAGTGTTAATCTCCTGTCACGCACGCGCACCGCTGGGTGTAATAGTGCACGCTGCTGGCGCTGTGCCAGAGGTGAAAAGTCCGTTTTAAACCTGACTTTCTGATTCTAAGTCTGACTTAATTTAACTTCAAACCGTGTACAGGACCAGTTTAACCGGTAACCGGCGGTTTTCTTCCGGTTTTTTCGGCTCAAACTCGGTTTTTATCGCGGTGAAACCGTCCTGTGCTAAACACGGATGGTGTTTGTTTGTTGGTCGACTTTAAAAGCTTCAAAGTGCCGCTAAATGAACTAAACCCGGGTTAAAGCACGTGTCCCGCACGGCTCGGTTCGGTCACGCGCACACGCACCTGATCCGTTTCCTCTGTTGTTTTCCTGCTTTTTCCCATTTCAATGACCACACCCACAGGTTCCTCTCACCACGTGACCCTGTGACGTCACACAACCACAGTGCACGAAAAGCTCACCTGAGGGTGCGCCAATCTCACAATAATAATTAATAATAATCATTCAAAGTCAAAAATTAATAATCATTAAAGGTAAAAAATTAATAATCATTAGTAATAATCATTAAAGGTAAAAATAATCAGTAGTCATAATCAATAAAAGAAAAAACAATATTAATAATTAGTAATAATCATTAAAAGTTTACAATAATCAGTAGTCATAATCAATAAAAGAAAAAACAATATTAATCATTAGTAATAATCATAAAAGTCAAAAATTAATAATCATTAGTAATAATCATTAAAAGTTAAAAATAATCAGTAGTAATATCATTAAAAGAAAAAAACAATATTAATTAGTAATAATCATTCAAATAAAAACCAATATTAATATTTAGTAATAATCATTAAAATGAAAAATAATCATTAGTAATAATCATCAAAAGTAAAAAAAAAATGAGTAATAGTCATTAAAAGTAAAAAATAATTAGTAATAATCATTAAAGTAAAAAAAGAATTAGTAATAATCAATATAAGTAGTGATCAAGACTAATATGCTTTAAAATATGTAATATAAAACACTACTTTATAAACTACCAGTTATTACTATTATTATTTTATAAACTATTGCGCTTTGCATTTCAATGAAAAAGCACTTTATAAAACTACATAATTACATACACAAAACTATAAAATGACTTTTTAAACTACTATTTACTATTATTGTTGTGCTATACATTTAACACCCATAAATCTAGGCTTAGTGACTCAAAACTTTAAGTTTTTTTTATAATTGAATAACTATTACTACTAATTATTAACATCATTAAATAGAATATTTACGACTATAATACTGTATAAATCTATATTTTTAAATCAAACTGTATCTTTTTTTAATCTTTACTGTAATCATTAGATATAAAAACTTAATCAAAGGTTTATTTGTTGTTTAAGTTTGAAATAAAAGCACAGGAAACATTCAAATGTAATGAATTGATTACATTTATTGTGGAAACAATGATTTATTTATTTTTCCCACAGACTCTTATACTATCAGTGGTTCTCAAACTGTGGTCAGATGTCCAGCAGGGGCCGCTCTAGTCTGAATTATTACTTTAAACCAGTTTCTCTTTGTATTTGAAAACAGATTTTTGACTGAAGTTTAAAACTTGAATATATTTCTATTCAACTCATTAAAAAGTCTGCTACTTCCTGATTATGGGCCCAACTTCCTGTTTCATAAATACAGGACATTGAAATGTGAAGGTTTCCTTTAATAAAAATCATAGCAATTTTTCAGGTTGTTTAAAAAAAAAAAAAAAAAAAAAGAATACTGAATAAGTGCTTTCAGAAACAGCTGCTCTTCTTATTGGTTAGCTCAGTGCTCGCAAACAGGAAGTAGTTCCCATATCATCCAGGAAGAAGGAAATACGTGACAGCTTGAGAACCAGTGACACACACACATTAAATAGGCATTCAGTAACTAACATCACATGACGTGTAAATGGCTTTGATCATCAGAACAAACGTAGATATATTGCATATAGATCAATAGTTAGTCAAGTATTAATACTAGGGCTGTTTCATGGCTTGTTTACATCAAACCCTGCATCCAATAAAAGATGGAGGAATGTTTAGTTACAGGTAGGAGGAGCTAGGAGAGACACTGGCCTGTGATACGTCAGCCATAACATTAGCACCACATCACATGACTAACATCAGGCCCCGCCCACTATCTTTAACATGGGATTAATGAAGTCATAAATCATCTTTTCTTCAGCAGACCATCTCTGGGATTAATTAATCCTGATCTTAAATACTTCACTTAGCCTGAGCTTCATCAAACCTTCTCTTTTAACGAGAGAAAATATTTATATTTACATTTACAATTATCTGATAACGTTAGCATCAACAGTTAGCATCTACCGTTAGCATCAACCATTACATCTGTTTCACTATGACTGATAATCAGCTAACATAAGTCTGACTTAAACTAACTCTGACCTGAATTAAGTCTGACTTAAAATAAATCAGAGCTAAACTAAGTCTGATCTGAATTAAGTCTGACTTAACTAAGTCTGACTTAAAGTAAGTCTAACCTGAATTAAGTCTAACCTGAATTAAGTCTGACTTAATC
>NC_041055.1:175319-192819 GCF_900634775.1 Gouania willdenowi | reverse complement strand
GACTTTAAAACAAATCTCATATCAAAGAAATAATATAAATAAACTATGGTTGACCTCTGACCTTGGATTTCACACGTTCTTTATTTCATTTTGTCTTAGGGAAGCCAAAATGCTTCCACACTTCTGATTTAAAACACGGTGGTGAGTCCTGAATTTCAAATTCTAAATAGATAGTGCTCTTTGCTGTAAACAAAAAATAAAAAATATGTAATTTTTTTCAAGTACTGCGATTCAATTTATTAAAGTATCGATGTGAACCGTGACACCTTTGAAAGGATTTTTAAATGCCTCACCATTAATCGTTACATCCCTAGTGATTATTGTGTGTATCAAAGACCCCCGTACCTCACAGCCAGATACCCTCTCACACACATCTCCATGAACCATTTGAAGGGCGTGGCCTCCATCTTCCCTCCCATGATCATCACCATCTCATCGGTTAGTTTGATGTCTGGTTCCCAGCCCAGGTTTCCTCCTGGAGAACTTTCAAACATGAAGCCGAAGTCTGTGGGACACAGAGCAGAGTTAACCTGAGGGGCCGGGGGTGGGGGCTGGGCCAGTGGGGGCGTGGTTTACACACCGATGTGGATCAGGTGACCTTTACTGTCCAACATGATGTTCCCGTTGTGTCTGTCTTTGATCTGCAGCAGGAACAGCAGCAGGCTGTAGGCCGCCATGCTGCGGATGAAGTTATAACGAGCCTGAAAAACAAAAACATTTATTTTCTTTAGCTTTTATTTCACTTTCTTCACATGAATCTTTATGAATTCTAACACTATTTACTATCTGACTGTATTTCTGTTTCATTTAAACTGGGAACATATTAATGCAGAGACAGTATTGATTATTGAAGGATGTATTTAATCATACTGATGTACATACAGTGTCTGTGTGGAGGAAATACTGACTCGTCTTTAAGTGGGAGGTTTCTTTTTGTTTCTCAAGTAACTATTTGGATTTTAAATTGGTGAGGATTTCTTCTACTTGGCAGATTGTGTTCTAGACAGGGGCGGAGCCTCAGGGGGGGGTTGGGAGGGCAGCACGCCCCCGGCCCTGGTCCCTATAGGAGGTAGGACTTAAGGGAGCAGAGCCACTACCACGGCTCAGGGGAGCTGGAGAAGGCGGGGCCTCCATGGCTTGTGCCCAGAGAGTCACAGAGTATAGAGGTCACCCATCATACAGATTTATATAGACATTACATGTGACGTATACATACTAAATTAGGAGCATGTGCACATAGGCTCAGTGTAAAACAACCAGAAAACTGCTGAGGTGATGGTTCACGGAAGCAGACAGAGCGTTATCTCAGTCTGGATACAGTAAAAAGTCACCATAAAAAGCTGTAAATGACTGATATGCAGACGTGGAGCAGTGAGGAGGAGACTTCATGTAGAGATGGAAACTCATCCAGTGAAACTGATCAGAATACGTGGAAATACACAGAAACCTTCATTAACAGGAGTACAGTAGCCCCGCCTACCTGTCTGTTCATAACAGTTATAAACATCTAGAGACTTCATGTTTTTAGCTTTTCTATGGTTTATACACTGGCTTTTTCTATCAGATATGTATAAATATCTGATCATTAAACATCTGATGATCACTTGCTTTCAGGAATTCTACACGTGTCCCACAATCATTCACCTGTATTTAAAGCAGGGCTTTAGACCAAAATGTTGCATATGTGACTATTGTTTCAGTGTGAGAGTCAGTTATACAGGCTTTTCAAACACTGGGATGATTATAAACTCAGCAACTTTGAACATAAACTTAAATGTTGGACGGTGTGAAAAATATGCAGTTTTTTTTAAAAAAAAGAAAAAAAGAAAAAGGACTAAATAAATGTTTCAGAATTCTGCACAAATGCTAGAAAACGTGTCAGACGAATGGTATTGATACCTAATTGTTAAAAAAAGGAAAATAACTAATAGCAGCACGTTGGTTTCCCTCTAAGAACAGAACAGAACACAACAGGCTGAGAGCAAACAACCTTCTGGAAGGCCAGGGTGGACTCGTCTCCGTACTGGTTACGGAAGTAGTCGTACATTCCAAAGTCAGTCTGTCGGCCCAGCTGGTCTCTGGACTTACAGTCTGGGATGCACTCGATCACACCACACTGAGGGAGACAGAAGAGATGGTCAGAGCGTGTGAACGCAGCTGTGAAGGAGCAGAGGGATGTGATGGAGGACGTACCCCCGGCGCCGTGGCAACCACCCGATAAGGAAACACAAACAGGTCCAGGCCCACCAGCTGGAAGATGTTCTTAAAGAGTCCAATGATCTGTAGAGCCAGCATGTCCTAGCAACACATTAGCAACACGTTAGTAACATGCTAGCAACACATTAGCAACACGCTAGCAGAGCCAGCATGTCTTAGCAACACATTAGCAACACGCTAGCAGAGCCAGCATGTCCTAGGAACACATTAGCAACATGCTAGAAGAGCCAGCATGTCCTAGCAACACATTAGCAACATGCTAGCAGAGCCAGCATGTCCTAACAACACATTAGCAACACGCAAGCAGAGCCAGCATGTCCTAACAACACATTAGCAACACGATAGCAGAGCCAGCATGTCCTAGCAACACATTAGCAACACGCTAGCAGAGCCAGCATGTCATAACAACACATTAGCAACATGCTAGCAGAGCCAGCATGTCCTAGCAACACATTAGCAACACGCTAGCAGAGCCAGCATGTCCTAACAACACATTAGCAACACGCTAGCAGAGCCAGCATGTCCTAACAACACATTAGCAACACGCTAGCAGAGCCAGCATGTCCTAACAACACATTAGCAACACGCTAGCAGAGCCAGCATGTCCTAGCAACACATTAGCAACAAGCTAGCAACACGCTAGCAGAGCCAGCATGTCCTAGGAACACATTAGCAACACGCTAGCAGAACCAGCATGTCCTAGCAACACGCTAGCAGAGCCAGCATGTCCTAGCAACACATTAGCAACACGCTAGCAGAACCAGCATGTCCTAGCAACACGCTAGCAGAGCCAGCATGTCCTAGCAACACATTAGCAACACGTTAGCAATGCACTAACAACACGTTAGCAACATGTGCGAACAACGCCACCCTGAGCTCAGGCTCCACCCACCTGTCTGCAGTCATCGCCCACTTTAAAGATGGCCGCCTGCCAGCAGACACGTCGTGACCCGTCGGGGTTTTCCTCCCCCTCCTCCAGAGAATCAGACAGGCAGCGGAGCCCCTCCCTCTCCAGCTCACTCACACCACAGCGCTTCACCTTAAACTTGGCCAGGTAGGGAGCCTTAGCAGCACTGGAACACACACACACACACACACACACAGGAACACACACATGAACACACACAGGAACACACACAGGAACACACACACAGGAAGCACAGAAGAGGAAGAGGCGGAGTCACCTCTGCATGGGCGTCCCAGACTTATAGTCGATGTCTAAAACAATGGCCTCAGGATTACTGGGCAGGTAACAGCCTGGAAACACACACCTGATCAATACACCTGATCAATATGTATACTGTTAATGTTCCTGTGTGTGTAATTGATCACCTGGCTGAACTCTGATATCAGACAGAGCTTTGAGACACGCTCGTTTCCTCTCCTCTCCCTTTGGAACAGGCCTGAAAACACACACAAACTTTTGCTACTTATTTATAAATATTAACTATTCATATCTTTCACATTTTCCCGTTTTGCATCATTAATTAATATATTTATGTTTCCAAAAGAAAGAATCATTTTAAATATTTACATTTCTTTGCCTGGTTTGCATCATCACTCAAAGACAAACATACGTTTTATTGTTTATTTAAATGTTTTACAATAAACAAACACATTATTGATACATTTTAAGTAAATCACAAACTGCTGAAGGACCTAAAGTTCTTCTATTCTTCAACAGTGTGTGATTTACTCTAACTTCAGCCACCACAGCGTGTCAGCGCACTGTTGAAGGGAGAGTGAAACCAGTGGAGGTTCCTTTAATAACAATGACCACAGGAGGAGGGGGGGAGGAGCTTACTTGATGATGGCTGATACGTTGGTGATCTTGTTGAAGAAGTCAAACTCTCGTTGGTAGAAGTCTTTAGCAGGTCCAGACAGTGATCCAGTGATCTCCTCCACCATCTGCTCCAGCAGCTCCCCAATGTCAGCTACAGAGGAGATAGGATCCATACGTTAGGGATGAGAACCTATGTGTTAGAGGATGTGAACTCACGGTCCTTCTGGTGTCCCTCCTCGTCTAAGTAGATGTTGGTCTTCATGTTCCAGATGAACTGATGAGCCAAAAGCTGAGACTTCTGTGCAGCCCACAGGATGTACTCCCTCACGTAACCCATCTGAGACACATCAGGATTACTTTAACCCCAAACATCAGGATTACTTTAACCCCAAACATCAGGATTACTTTAACCCCAAACATCAGGATTACTTTAACCCCAAACATCAGGATCACTTTAACCCCAAACATTAGGATTACTTTAACCCCAAACATCAGGATTACTTTAACCCCAAACATCAGGATCACTTTAACCCCAAACATTAGGATTACTTTAACCCCAAACATCAGGATTACTTTAACCCCAAACATCAGGATCACTTTAACCCCAAACATCAGGATTACTTTAACCCCAAACATCAGGATTACTTTAACCCCAAACATCAGGATTACTTTAACCCCAAACATCAGGATTACTTTAACCCCAAACATCAGGATTACTTTAACCCCAAACATCAGGATTACTTTAACCCCAAACCTGTATGTTTGCACATGATGATTGAATTACTCCCATTTGATTACATGTATGAATAATACTATAATAACGTGTTTAATAATTTGGTGTTAATGATTTAAATAACCCATTACTGAACATGTTCTTATTCTAATAAAATCATACTTTGCTACAACAACCATCATTCTCTATCTACTTTACCAGCTTCTGTATTAAACAAATGAAACATACTAAGGGTTTGTGTTTAACATCATGAACCATGATGGATGACAAATTCAAACATACATAATACATGAATTATCCTAAAATAGATTTATCCTTCAAAACACTTCCAAACATAATGCTGTTACATTCCTGTTTTTACTGTGTGTAAAGGAACCAGTAGAGGTACTTTAACGTTAGTGGGATGGGGTTCAACTCCCTACAGTGTCCCTAATAAACACTGTATATGTAAACAATAGTTATCACACCATCCATGAAAAAACTACTGGCCCCTCCCACTTTATTATAGCTATACATACTTCCTATGAACACTGACCTGGTTATGATAAGTTATAGTAAGATAAGTTATAACTGTTATGATAGTTACCATACTTTAGTTGAAGTGAAAGTGAAATGACTAAAGTAAGTTAAGATAGGCTAATCTCTGTGATAGGATAACTTAGGCTAACTTACTGTGAGGTGTGTTACACTAAGGTAAAATAAGTTACTATAAGAATAGTTCAGTAATGATGATTAGTTATAATAAACTACAGTTGATAGTTTACCTTATCGTAGCGTAGAGCCTGTACGATCTGAGGGATGTAGAACAAGATGGCGTCCTGTGGAGACGTGACAACAACAGTTATCATATGTTAGCTCTGAGGCTAACGTATCGTTCCACTAACGTACCGGAGGAAATGATCGCAGCACTTTGACCCCGTACTGAGCGGTGAGGGGGTGGGGGGGGTACATGCTGCTGAAGTAGGACAGGCCTGTGGGGGGGTCGGCCGGGGCCCAGCACAGGATGTGGCTCAGCTCTGGAGAGTCGGCGTCGATGGTGTGCCACGTCACCAGGAACTGAAGCAGGAAACAGGAAGTAATGTTTCCAGTCACTGCTGCGTCTGAGGAGGAAACGTTCCTCTCATGTTTTATAAACGAACCTTCACAGCCTCAGGAACGTCACTAACCGCTCCAGGATCCAGCCTCACCAACCGGGTCACCTCTGCCACGATGGAGTCGTTCTTAAACCTGGAGAAACGTCCACAACAAACATTTGACCACCAGGAGGAGTCTGACTCATGGTTAGCTAGCACTAGCTAACAGGTAGCATCCTAAAAAACACCAAGGTCCCTCCTATCTCCTTTCCTATCCACTTTTCCTTAACCCCGTGGATGACATCACAGGGTTAAGGAAAGGTGTTAGTAGAGGAGTTAGGAAAAGACCATCATGTTTGTTTATACAATCAGACACACTTCCACTAGGTGATGTAATAATCTAATAATGGTGAAGATCAGTGACGTCTGTCGTAGTGAAAAACTACACATTTCCTAAAATAAACTAAAAGTTAATTTCTAACACTTTCCACTGATATAATGTCATAAATCACAGGTATGAATATAAATCAAAGGAAAAGAGGTTACCATGGCTACGAGGAACTAAAGGTAAACTAAAGAACGTCACATAGAGAATGGTTGATCACACTCACCTTCTACTCATTAATATGAATTATGTATAAATAAAACATCATGTGTCTGTTTTATGTCAGTTATAATCTGATTATATGTCTACATTTAATAACATATGGGTTTTACTTTATTTATTTAAAATTATTATTATTATTATTACATTAGTAACTTATTTACGTTATTTGTTGGTCATTGTGAGTCTCTGTGAGTGTTCAGGTGTGTGTGTCCCTTTAAATGTTGTCACTGCAATGAATTGTGGGTCATCATTATGTGGTCTCCTTTGGTAAAGGATGTATCAGTGTTTCCTAGGCTAAAGGAGGTTATAAAGGAAGCATTGAGTCTCTTTTCATTAGAAAATACAATAAAAATACAATCATAAGGTCAAACATCAGAACAAACCAGCAAAATCACAAAAAGCTTGAACAGCTTCAACCACTGAGGGAGGAGTCAACTACAATGTTAGAGTTTATTACAGTGAACCCAAAAACAATAGAGGAAACTGTTCAGCAGCTGAATCCATCAACGTGTTGCCTTGACACAAAACCCTTAAACTTCTTTAAAACTGTTGTAAAGTCATTTATCACTGATTAGTGTCAGATAATTAACTGATCATTCCAATCAGGCACCGTACCAAAATCCCTGAAAGTAGCTGCTGTGAAACCTCTGTTAAAAAGAGAACACTGGATGCCTCTATACTGGCTAACTATAGACCAATCAGAACCTTCCATTCATGGCCAAGATCATTGAGAAGGTGGTCTTCAACCAACTGAGTCAATTCTTAACATTCAACAAAATATTTGATAAATTTCAGTCAGGTTTTGGTTCTCATCACAGCACAGAAACTGATCTGATCAAAGTGATCAATGACATAAGGTTGAACACTGATTCAGGAAAAGTATCTGTTCTCATTCTATTGGATCTAAGTCTACATTTGACACTGTAGATCATACAATGTTGTTACACAGATTGTAAACATGGGTTGGACTAAATGTTAAAGTAATGGTTTAAGTTCTACTTGGAGGATCAAAGTTATTTTGTAAACATTGTAAACTTTGAATCTGACAGATTACCAATGTCCTGTGGGGTTCCTCAGGGATCTGTTCTTGGACCTCTTCTGTTTAGCCTTTATATGCTTCCTTTAGGACAAATTTTACACAACTGTAAGGTTGATTATCAGAGCTACGCAGATGACACACAACTATATCTATCACTGAACCCAGATGACTATGGTCCCATTGAGGTGTTGTGTGACTGCTTAGAAAAAGTAAACTGCTGGATGAGTGAAAACTTCCTTCAACTAAACCATGACAAGATGGAGGTGATTGTCTTTGGTAACAAGGAAAAGAGGACTGCTGTCAGCAAGTATCTGAGTCTGGATCTTTAGAAGATAAAGACCAAGTCAAAAACCTTGGTGTTCTGATTGACTCAGATCTGACATTCAGCATCAGATCAAATCTATCACAAAAACATCTTCTACCACCTAAAGAACATCTCCAGAGTGAAAGGTTTAATGACTCAGAAAGATCAGGAGAAACTGGTCCATGCTTTTATCTCCAGCAGACTGGACTATTGTAATGGTCTTCATCAAACATCTACAGGGATTAAAGTGAAAAAAAATGATTTGACTGAAAAGAAATTGGCCAGCCCAACCCACATGGTATGCATTATATAGTGATTTAACAGTAGCCCACTACATCCAAAGTGCTTTTCCGACTCAAGCGGCTGCCACATAGGCACCTGCACACACCTATAAAACAGAATGACAATCATCAACAATCATCATAGTTTTATCGTACTAATTTAAATTGGTCTCAAAAAGGCCCTTAAGAATATGATCAAACCATTTAGGTTTCAATAATTTCAAGAAGCTTATTTAAGAAATACTTGTCCACATAGGATTCCAGTGCACATTTTATTTAAACCTCACAAAAACAGACTACAGTAACACGGTCACGGACACGGTTTGGTCCCAATCCAGACCATTGGACTGCATGATATCCGTCAGTGTGTGTGTGAGCGTATTTGCATCAGCAATATTGACCTTACTTGAGGCAAAATGCTGGGTCAGTACTTTCTGCCTATCGTCATCAAAGTACCTCACAAGCACGTTTACAACCCGGTCCATGTTAGTGGTGGTGGATTCGTCAACATTGAGGGAAAATATATGACCCTGTAGCTTGGATGATAACTCAGATTTGAACTGGGCACCAATGCCATGTGTAGACAGGTACGACGCGTGTGTACTTGACATCGACAATCTAGAAAGAGCACTTCGATCCTCGGCCATGGCAGTCACTAGTTTTACTAGAGGCTGGGCTAGAGTAAACGAAAGATCGTGTTCAGCTATGAAAGCACATATGCGCACTTTTTGGTTGCACACACGATCAGCCATGGAAATGAGGGTCTCGGCTGTTACTGTAACGGCACCAGGCAGAGAGGAGGTGTGTTTCAGCGCTCGAACAGCAGCCTTGTGTTTAGCATCTGCAGCATGGCGTGCTAACACTTTCTTGCCATTGCCGCCATACGGGATTTTTTTTATGACAAATAACGCACATACACACACCTGACAATGTCATCTTTTTGCACCATGTGCGAAACAGCTTTCCATCATCCCCCACTTCGTCTAACCAAGCCCATCTCCATTTGTTTTTTATCTTCCCGTCAATTTGACCAGTGTCAGTACCCTCTTCAGCAAACAACGACTCCATGCTGTCATTACGCTCAGTCAAGTTACCTGGGAAGGTTTTATGAACTAAGCATGCTGAATCCAAACAACAAAGAGAAACGCGCCCCGCAATAATCTACCGTAAACCATAAGGTAGAATAGCGAAATGTCTACTGCTACACTGAAGATTATACATTCAACTGGTTATACTGCCGCTAGCCTAGGCTAGCTTACTGCAGAATGACAAAATGCCAACATGAAAAACCTTATAAACTGATCTTTATCCATGGCCCAACCATATCCATACATACTTGCCAACCCTCCCGATTTTCCCGGGAGACTCCCGAATTTCAGTGTACCTCCCGAAAATCTCCCAGGGCCACCATTCTCCCGATTTTCGCCCTGACATTGTCCGGGCGGACCGTCCTTCACTGAGCGTCGTTTCCGGCCCGACAATAATAATAATCGTAATAATAATATTGTTGTAATAATAATAATAATAATTTTTCCGTCTCATAATTTTAATTTGACGGAATTCCGTCACCCTGACGGAAAACTTTAATCCCTGAACATCTACAGCTGGTTCAGAACGCTGCAGCTCAGGTCTGAACCAGAACAAAGAGGTCAGAACACATTACACTGGCTCCCAGTCAGCCTCAGAGGAGACTGTAAAGTTCTGCTGCTGGTTATAAATGTGTGAATGGGTTTGGTCCAGAATACATCAGTGAGATGTTAGTCAGGTATGAACCCAGCAGGTCTCTGAGATCTATGGACACAGGTCAGATAGTGGAGCCCAGAGCTCACAGTAACCATGGTGATGCTGTGTTTAGTTGTTATGCTGCAAAGAAGTGGAACAAACTGCAGCAGAGCTGAAGTCAGCATCACATGTGAACATTTTTAAATCAAAGTTTTTCTCTACTGTGTATGATTGAGAGAGATTTATGGTCATGTTGATGATGTCATGTGTTTGTTGATGATTTTAATTGATTTTACTGATGATTTTAAGCTGTTGAATGTTTTCTGTTGCACTGTTTGATCATGTAAAGCACTCTGAGTTGCCTGGTGTATGAAATGTTCTATACAAATATATTTGCCTTTCCTTAGCTTTTAGAGAATTGGAACACTCTTTATCATGGCGGATAGGAAAAGAGAAAGAAGGGAGCATATACTGTATAATATCGTTAACATAACCACTAGGAACAAAGCTCTAAACCTAAAATAGGAACTAAGATGATATAGTAGAACATTATAAACATGATCCACCATCTACACACATAGCTCTAATGGCTGTAATGAGATGATGTCCAGTCAGACACAGTTGTACCAGGTTGTAGACCAACCCCCC
Organism: Gouania willdenowi; assembly: GCF_900634775.1. NCBI lineage: Eukaryota > Metazoa > Chordata > Actinopteri > Blenniiformes > Gobiesocidae > Gouania > Gouania willdenowi. The sequence goes on along the minus strand of NC_041055.1, from coordinate 182,412 downwards.
ACTTCTGTCCCTGGTTGTATAACCATCATACTGCTCACACTGCTTCATTTACACTGATGTCCACCTCATAGATCATTACATGTGATCAGTAGAAGATGAAACCTGGTCTGTAGTGGTAACATCTCAGATCATGGAGGATACTGTAATACATTTAATATTAATATTAACATAACCACTAGGAACGAGTGTATCATAGTGTATCATGTTGTTCTGCAGTCTGTGTCTTCTCCTCTAACTCCAATGGTTCTCTTTTCTGGTGTTTTGATGCTGGAGCTGGTGGTTCCTGATCAATGGTTCACAGCTCAACTAGTCTAGAACATTCTGATGGTCTATCCTTCTATTCTATTCTGTTTGTCCTTCTGTTCACTAACAACAACCAGTGGAACCAGATGTTCTCCACCTCTGGACCTGGTTCTAACAGAGATTTATTCCTATAAAATAAAGGAAGTTTTGTCTTCCACTGTCACTAAATGTTTGTTCTTGTTGAGTTCTTTCTTTTTACTATAGACTTTATATTTTGTTCAGAGCTTTGAGATGACTTTGTTGTAATTTGCGCTTCATAAATAAAGTTGTATTGAACATTAGGACACAGCCAAACCTGTTCTCACTCTGACCACCTAATGTGTGTGTTGTGTGTGTGTGTGTCGGCTTTCAAAATAAGAGCACGGTCAGGGTTGGGGTCAATTATATTTGTAATCACATAATTGATAATCAATTACAATTATGGTATAAATATAATAGTAATTTTAAAAATCTGTTTCTGTTGTAATCATAATTAAATTGTAATTAAGTTTAGATAATTAACTTCGTAATTGTAATTGGCATTAAAATTCTATAAAATCTGCCAATTATAATTTAATTTAACGCAAAACTTGGGATGATAAACTAATTAGATGATAGATAATATTTATTAGTGTATTTTACAGCTGATTTAAGTCATAGGTCAAACTGAACCGTTAGCATTAGAGATGCTAACAGAAAGCTAACACAAGAGGAAGGTTACGATTAATAAGGTTATGTATTAAAGGATCAGTAATTGGAAATCATTTTAATTGAACTTTACTAACTGAGAATGTAATTGTAATTGACTTTCAGGTGGAAAATAATAATTGTATTTGGAGAAAAATAATTGAATATTGATATTTAAAATTGTAATTGTAACTGAAAAATGTAATTGACCCCAACCCTGAGCACAGTACTAGTGTAACGTTGTTTGTGTCCAAGGCAAATGTTCATAACACCAAACTATGTTACAATATATTAATTAATACCAGCAAATATCTATAAAGGGCTTTTATTTTGAAATGAAGCATGGCTACCTGCTGGGTAGCTGCATGGCCAGGTAGGGGGCGATGCCCCAGGCCAGGTTCACGTTGTCCTTCCACTGTTTCTCAGTCAGACTGATGTACTTTGACCTCCAGTTAGCGATGCTGGTCTCCACTGACTGATCAGTAGAGAAGGCCAGTTCCTGGGTGGACAGGGGGTTGTACCATGTGGTCAGACGCTCAATCTCACTGGCCTGGAGGGACACAGTGTTTCAGAATCAATGAGGAGGTGATCTATTGAGCTATTGATCCAGTGATCAGCTCTCACCAGTAAGGCCAGCAGCAGCGTGCGACGCTTCATGTAGTATTTATGGAGCTGAGTCCCACGGTTACTCTTCTTAGAGGTACCTGACAAATAGAATACAATACAACAGGATGTTAAACTTTATTGTGAACCAGTGTAATAATCATACAAGAGTTCCTAAATATTCACTAACCTAACATGTTTCCCTCTGCCTGTGACTCTAGTATGTACTACTGACCTATACTACCTGACTTCTTGGAGGCAGTGGACACCCCACTGGACAGGGGGTACGTGTTGATCCACCCCTGGCTGCTCTGCTGAGAGCGAGAGCTGGAGTCCACGCTGGTTCTCAGGTCTGCAGCGTTCATCACTGAGAGGCTGTTCATGGAGGAATCCTGATTGTCTACACACACACACACACATATTAAACGTGGACCACAGAATCACCAGAATCACTGTTTGAAATCAGACGCAGCTTCAGATCATTGCTTCATGTTTTATATCAAAGATGAATGGATTAATTAAACTTTAGTTTCTGCCATAATTAATAAATATTACCTGAATAAAAACGACCCGCATTAATGAGGTTCTTTAACAACTTAAACCTACAGCAGCATCACTACAGAAAACATTAAGGATTAATCATGGAGAAGAGGCAGGCTAAACCTACAGCAGCATGACTAAAGAGCAGGATTAGAACTAGGAAATGTTTAAGTAATGATTAAAAAAGAAACTACATTTTAAGCCCATTTTCTTTACTTTATATCTGATATATTGATTGGATATTGATTTCTACTGCATAACTAAGCTTTAAACACGTTCATTCAACTTTTGTTTCCTTGTTTTTTTAACATTTTTATCTATTGTAACATGCTGAACCTGCAGGGTCAAAATAACTCCCAACATGTGCCATAAATCAGTTCAAAGTGTAAATAAAATAAAATAAATAACATTCAATAATGTTTAAAGCACATTTCAGCATAAAATGTGTGCCTCAAAGTGGACTAAACTCTTTTTCTGTGTTTTAGACACTGTTTATGAAGTGTGATGTGTAATTAACTAGCTCGTGGCTAACCGCTAAGCTAATGCTAAGCATGGGCAGAATGCTACTAAAGAACAACTCTAGTAAAAAGCTTTTGTTAACTTGTTTTAAACATTTAAACAGTGTTTTTATGTATTTTATAAACAGTTCTAAACGTTATCAGAATGAATGAAAGAGGAACTTTAATATTTAGAGGATGTTTGTGATATAAAGTATGAAAACAATGTGAGCGCGTACAGAATGCAGTGGCTGCTGATTTCACATGAGATGAAAGCTCCACCCCCAGCTGTGACATCATGACCATGCTCAGCCCTCTGCTCTATGATGCTTCTATGATGGCCATGCGTTGGAGCGTGGAGGCTCCGCCCCCTGACGCTGATGCCTGGTCAGACCAGGATCTGAAGCAGCTGATGGAGATGAGGCCATGTTGTTGTTGTTGTTGTTGTTTACATGTTTTGATCAGGCAGACAGGTGGGCTGACATGATGAACAATCGTGCATCTTAACGTCACCAACAAATCTGAGCTTCTCCTCACAGCAGACGTACGATAAGTAACGAACAAAGGAACAAAAACAGGCCTCATCTATATAAGGAACATAAAGGGGCTGATATGTATTTATGATGTTTAATTGTATTTACTTAAATTCATTCTTTTATAACATACGATGGTATATTAGGGCTACATTAAAATAAAATTAAAATTTGGGCACTATGAGATTAAAGGCATAATATTTAGAAAATAAAAAATACATTTTATGAGAATAAAGTCAGTATTTTAGAGATTAAAGTCATAATATTTCAGTATTTATGTCATAATATTTTTTGAATAAAGTTGTAATTTTCTGAGAATAAAACATAAATTTAAACAGGATGTTGTGTGTGTTGTGGTTATGGTATTCTCATGCTCAGGTGTATTTTTATTTTAACGTGGCCCTAAAACAACGTTGTAATGAGATGAAAACCTTTGGAGGTTTTTTATTTAATGGACTAAAAGTCACAGTTTTTAGATTTTCACTTTGTTATACGAGGCTGACTGTATGAATCTACAGAAACCTGCTCCTCACTGCTCCACGTCTGCGTATCAATCCATTTATAGCTCATCATGGTCATTGTTTACTCCTTATTGCTAGCAGCTGCTGCTAGCCTGCTACGCTAAGTGGCTAACTGTCCATATTGTGGCTCTGAGGCTGCAGTCTTCTAATGTTTGCTATGAGTTTCTGAAGCTACGAGGCCTGTTTAGGGATGAATTTAGAAATGAAAATCATAAACAAACTAAAATTAGGGTTATGGTAAAAACCATCACATGCGGGGGTGGGGGTGAGGGGGGGTATTAGCGTCGCTGTGAGGGTGAGCAGCACCAGATCTGCATGGCGTCAAAGCATGCCCTGCTGTTGGAGCTCCGCCCCTTTAGGCTTACTTAAGATAGAAATCGGAGAAGTGCTGGACACGATAAGCGATCCGAATATCCCCGCAGAGAGAGTGCTGGGGGTGGGGGTAGTGCCTAGCTCACCGGGTGGGACCAGCTGGCACGCTGCCAGGTACTTCTTGTCTGAGAGAATGCTGGCGTAGAAACGCACGGTCACGCTGATGTCTTCACGGAGACGCTTGTCGCCCTGCGTGGGAAACTTCGGACACACGCTACAAGGAAAGAGGAGGGAGGAGTTAGACATGTGATCACATAGAGAAGCTGTAAACGCCTTCAGAGTCAGACGGTTTAATCTAGAAACAACTCTGACATGATTATAAATAAATACCTACACATATATGACATTAAAACATAAATCACTAAATATATATGCAACAAATAAATGGCATTTATGGCATACAGGTATTTATTTATGACATATATGTTCAAGTATTATGTGATTTATTTATTCATTTATGTATATGTCAAGTACTTTTGTTATTAATGATGAATAATTTTTTGTATGAATAAATGTAGATGTCCATCATAAATAATGTCTTTGTATTTTTAAAGGAGACGTTGGTTAACAGTCAAAAATGGACCAGAAGAGAAAGCACATATAGTTTAATAAATGTACAAAACTAATCAACCAGCCAAATCAGACAAGTGTAATATTAGTAAAAAATATTTTGAATAATAAATAATATTAAGTAAAGAAAATGTATTTCTGAATATAATTGTATTGAATATTATTAAATGCAATTTATATTTATAAATATAATTTCTTTTCTTTATTCAATTATGTATTCATTTTCTTTATTTAATATTATTTATAAATATGTTTTTGTTTAATATAATTTAAAAATATATATAATTTAATATTATTAATTTTCTTTACTGAATATTATTTATATTTATAAACAATATTAAATGAAAAAAAATAACATTAGGAAATAATTGAATTATTATATAATAATACTAATAGCCTAATAATTGTGCTAGCTTTAAAAATGTTCTCACTAAAATAAGTTTAAAGAACTCGGAATTAATACATGTTTTTAAAAATGATTTTTTATTTTGAAAAAGTAATAGATACTGTATGTATTTTTGCAGACCTTGCACTATTTATTAAAAACAACGGTTAGCCTAGCCTAGCTTCTCACACACAGTGCAGCAGTGAGGATGATGAGGTACCTGAAGTAATCAAAAGCTGTAGAGTAAATCTTCTCCCTCAGAACGTTTCTAACGGTGGCGTTGGTGACGACGTCCGTGTGAAGCAGAGCCAGACCAAGGGTCAGCAGCCTGTAGGGGTCAGAGGTCATATTTAGATACATACAAATATAATCATTTGATACATTACAGCCAATCACCAATTTAACTTTATTTACATAGCGCTAATTACAACAAAGTCATATCAATGCACACCAGAGAAATAGTTCCAAACAACGTAAACACGTGACACAGATTTCCATGGTTACATATTTTAGTGAAAGCAATGAAACATTTTTAGATATCAGTGATATCAGAGCTCAGTTTCCTGTACTAGTGAGGTCTTTAACATGTACTAGTTAACTAGTAGAGTTCACTAGTGAACATTTCTGAGTCTCACTAGTTAACTAGAATGACTCATAAACCAGTATAATTAGTCAACCTTTTTACTTTTACTAGTTAACTTATAAAAACTGTGTATTTTAACTAGTAAACACAAAATACATGTTACTAGTTAACTAGTGGATATTTAGCAGATACTAGTTGTTTCCTCTCTACTAGTTAACTAGTACATGTTAAAGACCTCACTAGTACAGGAAACTGATTGATATCTAATCTATGATCAATGATCAGTGATAGACCTCCTTACTGCTGCTCTGAGAAGTTTCCAACGAGCTGTGGAGGAAGATTTGATCCACGTATTAATAGAACTGAGTTTGTCTCTATTTCATATGAAAAGGTCTTAAAGTGATTATGGAGAATAAGACGTGTAGTGGAACAGGACAGTCCTGGACTAGGATTCTCCTAAGGACCTGTGTCACATACAACCATGTCTGTTTATTTGGTCAGTTATTATCTTTCTTTTTTAGCTCGTTAGAAAGACGTAGTTTGGTAATAATTGTCTGACGGTAGAATCTACCTCTGAATCACCTCGCCCACCTAAAGTCTGCTGATTAACTAGTTATTAACAAATAAAGCCTGTTTCTATCAATCAATCCATTTTTGATTGATTATAGATCAGATCACAACAGAATGATGTCATGACTAGGGCTGAGCCAGACTAAAGGACAGGGCCGTTTCTAGCTGTTTGGGGGTCTCTATTGTAAAACCTGGGGTCTGTGACCCCCCAGGGGGTGGAGCCAAAGATCTTAGGGGCTCTGTCTGCTCTGATGTTACCTAAATTAGTTTCATAAATATTAACTATGATAAAGCTGTTATTAAGTCAGTGCAACTTCCTTTCTCCCATTTTGTCCCTTTTCAAATGTTTACACTTTTTTCAGTTTTCAGCTACTTTTGCCAACGAATACCACTTTTTTTTACACTTTTATCCAATGTTTGCCCTTTCTTTAACCATTTTTTAAACACATTTCATCCAAATAAAATAAGCTATTTCTTTAGCCCAATGAATCCATTTCCTTTACAATTAATAGTTTCATTTTTTCCCACATTTTTGCCTTTTCCATTATTGCCACATTTAGCTGATTTAACTTATCTTTTGCCATTACAAACCACCTGCTTCCTCGTTTCCCCTTTTTTTGTCTGTTTTTGGCCCATTTTAGTCACTGTCACTCTTTTCTTACTTCCTGTTACTCATGTTGTGTTACTTTACTCATCGTTGGTCACAGACCATCACCATCAGCTCTCCTGATGAACTTTAATAATATAATATAGATCAGGCACCAACCTGAATCGAGGGCCAATGGCAGCCACGTGGCGGTTGAGGCCGCTCTTAACCCCGCCCACATTGAGTGAGAGCGAGCGCTGCATCAGACTGCAGAAGATCTCCACCTGGTCTGCACTGGAGTACTTAGCAATCTCAAACCTCTGCACCAGGAACTGGAGGAGGAGGAGGAAGAGGAAGCTCAGGG
>NC_041055.1:156926-175220 GCF_900634775.1 Gouania willdenowi | reverse complement strand
TTCTCAGCAACTGAATTAACTCTTATTACTTAAAACAATAAAAACACTCTTTTTAGAAAACGTGCACCTGAACATGACATCTATAAAGGTTTTATACATAAATGTGTGTCCTTTGATCTTTTTATAATTAAATTACTTTCTTTGCTAATGTACTTTAAGTCCAAATCCTCACAGTGAATTAAAAACAAGAAGCTAATTTGTTTCTCGTTTTTCAACTAAATATTCTTGGTTGGTCGTTGGCTTTAAAGTTATCCTCCATGTTTTTATAAATGTGTCCTCAAACCTTCTAAAAGTCCTTATTAGTAGATCTATGTCTAACCAAACACATTATTATGAACCACATTCATTTATTTATCTTTTATAAACAGGACTACTTTACAGTTTTATAGCCTGTGTTCCTCCATCTTTAAATCATGTGATTGATGATGTCACACGGCCCCACTGCCTGTAAACATCCATTGTTTTCTATTGGAGTGAAACATTCAGCCTGATTTTTACATAATTTAGTAGATTTTTAGATCATTTAACAGCTTTTTAAATCAAAATAACAACTTATGCTACTTTTTGTTGCACAAAATAACAGGAAAATTTAAAGATGTTGATATAAACCTCTTTTATTTACAGAAAGATGTTAAAAACAGTTGTGACCACAGGGGGCGACAGTTCCAACTCTGAGGTTGGGTAGTAGACACTGAAGCAGAGAAGAAGAGCTCTCCTAAGGGACCTTTACTCTCTCAAAAAGTGCACTGACATGCTCTGGTGGCTGAAGTTAGAGAGTAAATCAGGTAACTAACTTCATCCACCAGAGCATGTCAGTGCACTAATGAAGGGAGAGTAAAGGTCCCTTAGGAGAGCTCTTCTTCTCTGCTGTCTCTGTTATTTTAAATCAACCAAAAGCAGCAAAAGTTGTTATTGTGACTGAACAATCTACTAAATAATCTATAAATCTACTAAATGATCTATAAATCAGGCTGAATGTTTCACTCCAATAAAAAACAATGGATGTTTACAGGCAGTGGGGCCGTGTGACATCATCAATCACATGATTTAAAGATGGAGGAACACAGGCTCTAAAACTGTAAAGTTAATTAAATGAGTATGGTTCATAACAATGTGTTTAGTAAGACATAGATCTACTAATAAGGATATTTAGAAGATTTGAGGACACATTCATAAAAACAGTAGAGGATAACTTTAAAGATCACATTCTATAACAGCTCCAGATTCAAACACAGGAGCTGATGGTCCATAAACGCCCTGATTTCTCCTGAGTTCTGACAGAACTAACACTGAAGGAAACAGCTTTCCTACACATTCAATCCTAAAGGCACTGATCCACTGATCCTGTGGGTTTTCTTTGTGGAGAATCACTCAGAGGTAGATGTTCATACTGTGGAGCAGGAGACCAATGATCCAGGCTTTAGTCTGTCTTCCAAACAATGTTCAGGACCTTCACCACCTCCTCATAGATGATGAAAACGATGGCCACGTCCATGCACACGCGGCCCAGCCGAGGCACGGTGCCTTTGTAGAACCTGAACACATCAACACAACGTAGAGGCCATTTAAATGATTGATAAGAAGATGTCTCATGGATTTAGTTTTGGGGGAAATCTTTAAATTCAAGCTTAGGCTTAAAATGTCAAAATATTGAAAAATAATGCTAGAAGTGAGTACCTAGCGGCTAATATGTTAGCATCTACTATGAGCTAGCCGCTAACAAAAACATACACTGACTTTATGTTTGTAGGTGTGGATTTGTGGAACACTACATGTGGAAATACACAAAGAAGACTCACGCTGACGGCCCCTCGTGTTTCATGATCTTAACGGCACAGTCCATCGTGCTTTTATATTTGTGAGCTTCCAGACCCTGGGAAACAAAACAAGTACTTTAAAAACTGATGAGAAACGTGCATTGGACAGCAGTTAGAACAATTAACGAATGAACTAAAAACAAGTCAGTCAATTACAATCATCAATTCAAAATTCACTGAACATACATTATAAGCCAACCAACCACTCAAACAAAAGACAAATCTGCCAGTTTATTAACCCACCAACAAACCAACCAATATTATTTTCAATCGATCCACAAATTAAAAAAATAAACCAATTAAATTAGTCACACCAGCAAATCAATTAACCTCCCATAATCATCTAACCACTGATTAAAGTGATTACCCAACCAAACATTGTACAGGAATCCTTCAGCCACTCAACCAACCAACTAACCAACAATCCAATTTTTAATTTTCAATTTTTATTTGTGATTTTTTTTCTTTGGCTGTAACATAAGTCATTTCCCCTGGGATTGATAAAATAATTCTGATTCTGAATCCAACCAACCAACCAGCCAACCAGCCAACCAGCCAACCAACCAACCAACCAACCAGCCAACCAACCAACTAACCAACCAACCAACCAACTAACCAACCAACCAACCAACTAACCAACCAGCCAACCAACCAACCAGCCAACCAACCAACCAACCAACCAACCAACCAACCAGCCAACCAGCCAACCAACCAACCAACTAACCAACCAACCAACCAACCTGCATCCTGGTCTTGATCACATCCAGAGGAGTGTTTCCGAACACGCTGGCAGCTCCTGCGACTGCTCCAAACATCCCAGTGACCAGAGGGTTGATGGTCTTGTTGGGATCATTACCTTGTTGTTAAAACAAAAAGAAACTTTGGTGAAAAACTAAACTTGTTTGAGTCAAACAGACATTATTAACCAGCGTACCTTTGTACCAGTTCCTCAGGACGGTCATGACGTAGAAACGAATAGCCTGGTTTGAGCCTTGTTTCAGAATTGTAGCTGTTAGACCCTGGTACGTTCCCCTCAGTCCTGAGAACATCCAACCAGAACAAAGACCATCAGTAGGAGACCATCAGAGGGTCTCCATAAGAAGAAGAATCGAGTGTTTGTGTACCTTGAGTGCGTACGATCTCTCGGACTCCGTGGAAGAAGCCTTTGTACTTTGGGTTTGCTGAGGTCTGATCGTGGATGAATTTCACCTGAAATGAGAGAAACAGTAAGGGTTCACTAATGTAGGAACAGGAACCAGGGAACAGGAACCAGATCCTCTACCTTCACCGTCTCCATGGGACACACCACCACCACGGCCTCGGCAACGCCCGCTCCCAGTCCACACAGGAACCCTCGCTTACTGTCTAGTCTCCCGCTCTCATCTCGCATTTTATTACTCAGGAACTCAAACACCCCGAACCTGGAAGAGCAGGGTAACAGGAACCAATCAGAGCTATAGTATAGTATAGTATGGTGTAGTGTAGTGTAGAATAGTATAGTATAGTGTAGTATAGTATAATATACTACAGTATAGTATAGTATAGAATAGTATAGTATAGTATAGTGTAGTGTAGTGTAGTATAGAATAGTGTAGCATAGTATAGTATAGCATACTGTAGTATAGTAGTGTAATATAGTATAGTATAGTATAGTATAGCATACTGTAGTATAGTAGTGTAATATAGTATAGTATAGTATAGTATAGTATAGTATAGTATAGTGTGATATCCTACAGTATAGTATAGTATACTACAGTATAGTATAGTGTGATATACTACAGTATAGTATAGTGTGATATACTACAGTATAGTATAGTATAGTATAGTATAGTGTGATATACTATAGTATAGTATAGTGTGATATACTACAGTATAGTATAGTATAGTGTAGTGTAGTAGTGTAATATAGTATAGTATAGTATAGTATAGTATAGTATAGTATAGTGTAGTGTAGTAGTGTAATATAGTATAGTATAGTATAGTATAGTATAGTGTAGTGTAGTAGTGTAATATAGTATAGTATAGTATAGTATAGTATAGTGTAGTGTAGTAGTGTAATATAGTATAGTATAGTATAGTATAGTATAGTGTAGTGTAGTAGTGTAATATAGTATAGTATAGTATAATATAATATAGTATAGTATAGTGTAATATAGTATAGTATAGTATAGAATAATATAATATAGTATAGTATAGTATAGTATAGTATAGTATAATATAGTATAGTATAGTATAGTATAGTATAGTATAGTATAGTGTAGTGTAGTAGTGTAATATAGTATAGTATAGTATAATATAGTATAGTATAGTATAGTAGTATAATATAGTATAGTATAGTGTAGTAGTGTAATATAGTATAGTATAGTATAGTATAGTATAATATAATATAGTATAGTATAGTATAGTATAGTATAATATAGTATAGTATAATATAGTATAGTATAGTATAATATAGTATAGTATAGTATAGTAGTATAATATAGTATAGTATAGTGTAGTAGTGTAATATAGTATAGTATAGTATAGTATAGTATAGTATAGTATAGTATAATATAATATAGTATAGTATAGTATAGTATAGTATAATATAGTATAGTATAATATAGTATAGTAGTATAGTATAGTATAGTATAGTATAATATAGTATAGTAGTATAGTATAGTATAGTATAGTATAATATAGTATAGTATAGTATAGTATAATATAGTATAGTAGTATAGTATAGTATAGTATAGTATAGTGTAGTAGTGTAATATAGTATAGTATAATATAGTATAGTATAGTATAGTATAGTATAGTGTAGTAGTGTAATATAGTATAGTATAATATAGTATAGTATAATATAGTATAGTATAGTATAGTAGTGTAATATAGTATAGTATAGTATAGTATAGTATAGTATAGTATAGTGTAGTATAGTATAGTATAGTGTAGTAGTGTAATATAGTATAGTATAATATAGTATAGTATAATATAGTATAGTATAGTATAGTATAGTATAGTAGTGTAATATAGTATAGTATAGTATAGTATAGTATAGTATAGTATAGTATAGTGTAGTAGTGTAATATAGTATAGTATAGTATAGCATAGTATAGTATAGTATAGTATAGTATAGTATAGTATAGTATAGTATAGTGTTGGTGCAGTACCTGACGGCAGCTTTAGGAATGGAACCATAGACCAGTGAACTTAGACCCCGATACAGGCCCCTAACCCCATGACCGTTCACCGTCTGCTTCACACAGTCCACTGCGGGGGGGAGGGGGGGCGACACACACACACACACATTAGCTGAAGGTCAAACAGAGGTCAATGACCTGGGGGAGCGAGGCTCAGATGGTGCAGCAAACACAGTAAGCTACAGTTAATGAGTGAATGTGTGCTAAGGTCAAAGGTCACCTCACCCACTCCTCTGTACTTGGGGGGGTTGGCCTTCTCGTCCAGCTGTAGCTGAGTTTTCACGTACTCTGTGGGGAAGGTGATGCAGATCTCTATCCCTCCTGCTATACCACCTGGAACACCACAGAAGAAGAACTACATTAACTACATGTCACATGACCCGTTGTCACGGTCTGAGTTTACGTCCGTGCTGAGATTATAATCATAACATAATCCAACAAACAAATAAAACGTGTCATTCAGTGTGCGCAATACTGAAAAATCCCCACAGCATGCTGACCATGAACACCCTTCAAAATAAAATACATCATGAATAAAAACACTGCAGTAAAAAGATCAATGAACAAACATCACATAACGTGCACAGGCAGGACAACCAGAAAAAATACATATCAGTGATATTTCTCAACTTTAACATAATGAGAATATTAAGCAGTTACAACATAAAATAAAACACTTTAGTTATTTTACTTTCTTCTAAATGCTACATTTCCATCTCATTTGTTGGTATTTATTTGTTTGTTTGTTTTTCTGCTTTTAAAAAGTTTTTTTTGTATTTATTTCGAATTTTCTTGTGGAAAAATATAGAGTTTTATATGGATTTGTTAGAATTTGTCCAAACTATTTATCTTATTTTAGTAACATTTTATAAAATGTAAATATTTCATTAACGCTTTAATGTTTGTATTTTAGTAAAGTGTCTAAGTCCACCTTAACATCTGGGCTGTCACATCTGCAGTTCAACTGCAGACACACAGGAGGGTGCTGATTGGCTGTTAGGCTATCACTGTGGCTCCACCCACAAACCCATCCAGAGGGGGCGTGTCACCCTGAAGCTCTGAGAGCTTTAAAACCTACAGTTAGAAAAGTTAGTGAAACTGGTTAGAGAAAAACAGCCTGAGATAGTACACACACTGTGTGTGTGTGTGTGTGTGTGTGTGTGTGTGTGTGTAATAATAGTGTGTGTGTGTGTGTGTGTATAATAATAGTGTGTATGTGTGTGTGTGAAACTGGTTAGAGAAAAACAGCCTGAGATAGTACACCTTTAACACACACACTTTTATATGTGTGTGTGTGTGTGTGTGTGTGTAATAATAGTGTGTAATAATAGTGTGTATGTGTGTGTAATAATAGTGTGTATATATGTGTGTAATAATAGTGTGTATATGTGTGTGTGTGTGTAATAATAGTGTGTAATAATAGTGTGTATATATGTGTGTAATAATAGTGTGTATGTGTGTGTGTGTGTGTGTGTGTATAATAATAGTGTGTATGTGTGTGTGTGAAACTGGTTAGAGAGCAACAGCCTGAGATAGTACACCTTTAACACACTTTTATATGTGTGTGTGTGTGTGTGTGTGTGTGTGTGTGTGTGTGTGTGTAATAATAGTGTGTATATATGTGTGTAATAATAGTGTATATATGTGTGTAATAATAGTGTGTATATATGTGTGTAATAATAGTGTATATATGTGTGTAATAATAGTGTGTATATATGTGTGTATTAATAGTGTATGTGTGTAATAATAGTGTGTATATATGTGTGTATTAATAGTGTATGTGTGTAATAATAGTGTGTATATATGTGTGTATTAATAGTGTATGTGTGTAATAATAGTGTATATATGTGTGTAATAATAGTGTGTATATATGTGTGTAATAATAGTGTGTATAAATGTGTGTATTAATAGTGTGTATATAAATGTGTGTAATAATAGTGTGTATATATGTGTGTAATAATAGTGTGTATATAAATGTGTAATAATAGTGTGTATATAAATGTGTGTAATAATAGTGTGTATATAAATGTGTAATAATAGTGTGTATATATGTATGTAATAATCAATGATATCGATGGACGCTAAAAACGTCTAAAATGTCTAATAATTGGTTAAAAAAAACCCCAAAAACAAACAAAATTAGGTTAAAATTAATTGAAATTCTATTTTTTCATTATTTTTCAAACACATATCACACACAATAGATATCACATTTGTATCCTATAATTAAACTTTCTCAATTATAAATGTAGTTTAAATAAAAATATAAAAATATCTGAGGTGCACTAATCAATACTACTTGTAACACACGTTAATAAACGTGATCAAAAACTAATTCTAGAAATAAAATGATGGTTTTTATGATTTGGTTTATTTTCTTTAATATGTTGACTTTTAATCAGGCAGAACGTGACTTTAGAGTCTAAACAAAGTCAATCCATTAAGATTTTAGTTTGTTTCTGCGTTTATGTTTTTATATTTTTAATTCTAAAACATTTTGATTCTGTAAAAAGTCTCTGTTGCTCACGTGCTTTTATTTCTCATGCACTAAAATAATAATAAATATGAATAATAAAAATCAAACAATCACAGCTGCACAAACACCTGCACTTCACCTCAGGTTCTCAGTTTAACACACACTTAATTACACTTAATTACACTTAATTACACTTAATTACAGTGAGAGGAGCAGCAGTGGATTATTATTATTATTATTAGGATGTAGAAACAGAGGAGCACTTGGTGAAATATAAAAGGTTTATTAATGTTTAACTGGTGTGACTCTAAAATAAATACATAAATTACACAAAATATAAAGAGAATAACTAAACATATTTCAAACATATACAGTATATTATGGCCTGTGCGATGGATAAAACAACCAAAGAGCATGCATGGAACAGGAACTAACTAGAACTAGAACTAGATCTACACACAGATGCAAAACCAAGCAGACATAGTGAGAGATTTACCAGAACGTGTGGTGAAGGTTTATCTGCGTCTGCGTCTACAGGACGAAAAGGTTTGGAAAACTACACAATCCATTCTTTACACACAGTCAACAACTGTAGAATTAAATAAATAGCAAACCTTTCATTTATATGTTGTTTATCACAATATCCCAGCTGTATATATATATATATATATGTATATATATAGGAATCATCTACTCTGTGCTGATTGGATGAGGAGTCAACAGTGATAGCTGTGTCTGTGAACCTAAAGTGCTGAGTCAGCATTCTCTGATTGGTGGAGGGAACCCTGAGGACACGCCCCACAAAGCTTTGTTCTAAAGCCTACAGCAGATATGGGCAACAGGCGGCCCAGGGGCCACATGTGGCCCTCTGTCTAATTTTTTGCGGTCCCCAAAGCAGATCCCCAAAAATTATAATTGAAGAAATATAAAGCCCAACATAATGCACAAAAAAACTAAAAATACACAAAATGACTACAAAAACACACAAAACAACAACTCTTTACAGAATTGCTCCAAAACACACAAACTGTTAAAAAATACAAAAATCAACAACAAAATAAAAAATACATGAAATTACACCTAGAACGAAAAAAATAAAAACTGACAAAACCACACAGAAAAAAAGAGAAAACTTTCCCGTGTTAATGCTCTGATTGGTCATTATTCTAATGCTAACATGAACAATGATCATGTGACCCTCAGATCAGACGTTTGTGACCCCCGCTGTGATAGCGTGGCCCCTCCCTGTTCTACAGATGATTCTGATTAAACATCAGGACAAATATGTTTTAAATGATTTTATTTTTTCATTCTTTAACGGTGCAAAATAAACTCTACATTTAAATCAGATCAGATGGTGACCATCACATTTAAAATTCTAAACTTCATTTGTTATTTGACGAGTCCAACAGTTGCTGACTCCCTCTACCCTCCGTTGGTCTTATTCTACTACCAGATGCACCACAGGGCTCTGCTGCCCCCACAGGTCAGCAGAGGAAGTGTATGTGGCACTTTAATGTTTTACACTTTTTTAAAAGAAAAGTCTGATTTATTTGTTCATTATTATTATTATTATTATTAAGTTTTGAAAGTTGTAAAGCTACAGGTTCAAAATCTAAATATTTTTTAATGAATAAATATGATTTGTTTTTTTCAAAATCATCTATTGTATAGATTGTGTGAACCCATGGTGGTGTATTAGGTTCACATTAGGTTATGTTCTCCTGTCTGTGCTTAAGAGTTTTTACGCGCCTGCAGTTACGCACGTTTCTCCTGCTCGTATTCTCCCGTCCAGACTCCTGACACGCCCACCACGCGTAAGATGAAGGCGGTGCTTATGAGCTTCATTTACTAGGAGGCATTACTGGGTCATGATGTCATTATTTGGTTGATCTGTAAATCATCGAACCTAGAGTTTTACCAATATTTGTAAATGTCAATGAAATCTCTGAAAATGTTAAACTTGACTTTTAATTTGAAAGAGTGTTGTCACAGACCAATGAACATAAGGCTCCATTTGACTAGGAACGCCCACATTTCACAGGGGCTCCGCCCACAGTGTAACTGTGATGAAGATGAGCAGTGACAGACTGAAGAAGAAGAGAATAACACACACACATTAGAGCACATGTGTCAAACTCAAGGCCCGCGGGCCAAACTTGGCCCGTCAGAGCCTCTGGTGCGGCCCACAGGAAGGTTTTGTTCAAAGTAAAAAATACAGCAAAAAAAAGACTTTTTCTAGATGATTATATAATCAGAATCAGAATCTGATTCTAAGTTCTATATAAAATACAAAAATGTACATTTGTTTACAGTAATGTTAAAATGTAACTATTTTCAAAAAGCTGAAAAATTCTCACAAATTATCCCACAGTATTTTGTTTAATTACACTGAAAATTACCAGAGAATTGTTGCTTAACATTTGAGATTTTGTTTGAATTTGTACTTTTTCCTTCACAAAAACAAACATATATTTCTGAGTTTAAATATGTAAATATGTAAATATGTAAATACGTAAATACGTAACCCTAGAACTGAAATAAGTTTGAACATTAAAGAAAAAAGCCTGTGTTTGTGGTCTCCACTCTAACACACACACACACACACACACACACACACACACACACACACCACACACACACACACACACACACACACACACACACACACACACACTTTATAGCCATAATGTAAAAAGCGTTTATACTACAATGTTGTTATTGCTGCGCTGAGATTAAATTAAAAATACTGGAACCAAAGCTGCTCAGAGTTTATTTCACTGGATTTTGTTTCTAGTTTTATGTAAAAACGTAAATAAAGATAGAAAACTATACATACATATAATGTGATTATATCTCCTTCCACCATCTGTAAATATGTATATCTACTGTATATTATTATAGGATAACACTATATATCTTATTATATTCTTCACACTTTTTTTTATTATTATTTTTCCTATTTATATTCACCCTCTATTGTTGTATTTTATGTCTATTTTCTGGGTATTGTGTGCGATTCCTTCTGTTATGTGTTTTTCTTGCACTTTATCTAAACTATAATGTAAATATCAGTATAATGTATTGATCCCACTGCAGTATCAATAGCTACTTTACGCTAATAATATAATCATTTGACAAATCTTGTTATCGGCAAACTTCTAGACACAAAACAAATTTAAAAACTCAAAATAAGGCAAAGTTGACAACAAAATGTGGGCTATTATAAATATTTAATTAAAAGTGTAACTTCTATGTCCACCCAGCTCAGCCCCGGGCTGTGGTGGACTTTAGTCCGGCCCTGTACACGCACTGTTTAACCCGTGATAACTTTATGTTTATATTTTCATATTTCATATGTTTACCTGCCAGGATGGCCTTCCCTGGGTGGGTGAACTTGGCTTTACCCGCCGGAGCGGCCGCTGCCAGGCACCGCGGAGGGTGGAAGGGACTGACGAAGGTGCTGTGGCCCGACATGGTGCTCTGTAGCCCGGCCTCACTCTGCCCGGTGGCCCGCGGTGCGTTCAGGTGCTCCTCGGTCTGACCATTGGACTGTAGGCGTGTTGTGTACTTTGACAGCCACACACACACACACACACACACACACACACACGCACACACACACACACACACACACACACACACACGCACACACACACACACACACACACACACACACACACACACACACACACACACACACACACACACACACACACACGCTCCTCCCCTAAACTCGGAAAAAAGAAACTTTTAAGGAGGACCAGGGTGGAGGACACGGCTCTGACCGAAGGAGGCGCTGTTTCTCTCAGAGACAGGAGGACACACCGGAAGTTAAAAAAAAAACAAAAAAACAAAAAAAACGCAGGAAGTCAAAATAGGACCGTTTTTTTTTTTTTTTTTTAAAGAATTTCTATTTAACAATTTCATTTTATTTGGCAAACATTTATACGTAAATATATATACATTTTTAAATATCCCCAAATTTTAAAGCTTTTAAAATAGTCTTTAAATTTATTGAAGTCAAATGTTTTTCTGCTTTATTTTGTGTTTTGTTTTGTTTTGCTGCTTGGAACGTGGATTTCAGTATTGATGCCCGATAGTTTTTTTGTTTGTTTTGAAAGATCAACACTGGTGTGATGTTTGTATATAAAAGTTAAAATGCTTGTTTCTCAATAAAGCATTAAAAAAAAAAAACGTGATTCATTTTTTAATCTATATTCAATAGTCCGGTACAAATAGTGAAATAACAACCACCAGGGGGGGACAAACACACAGAGGCATAGCTTCAGTATCACATGATACAAAAATAAATCATAATGTTTTAATAGTTTTCATATATTGTTTGACTTCATTTTCAAAGATAGAAAGCAGTAACTTGTGTTTCATGTATCGACATTTGTGAATGTCATTTAGCTACAAGTATAATAAGGTTTATGATATAGAATTGTTTCTTTATCACAGTCATTATTGTCAAACAATGTCTTCAAAGCATAAAGAGAAGTGAGGTTCAATAAAAGCTGAGATCACTGTAATAAAGTAACAGTAATAACGTAATGCTAGTTATGTAACGTAATAATGTAATGATAATTATGTAACGGTAATAAAGTAACGGTAATAATGTAACAGTAATAAAGTAACATTAGTAACGTAATGCTAATTATGTAACGTAATAATGTAACGATAATAATGTGACAGTAATAATGTAACAGTAATAAAGTAACAGTAATAATGTAACAGTAATAAAGTAATGCTAATTATGTAACGTAATAATGTAACGATAATTTTGTAACAGTAATAAAGTAACGGTAATAAAGTAATGGTAATAATGTAACGATAATTATGTAACAGTAATAAAGTAACGCTAATAAAGTAGCGGTAATAAAGTAGCGGTAATAAAGTAACAGTAATAAAGTAACAGTAATAAAGTAACAGTAATAAAGTAATGGTAATAATGTAACGATAATTATGTAACGGTAATAAAGTAACGGTAATAAAGTAACGGTAATAATGTAACGGTAATAAAGTAACGGTAATAAAGTAACAGTAATAAAGTAACAGTAATAAAGTAACAGTAATAAAGGAACGGTAATAAAGTAACGGTAATAATGTAGCTGTAATAATGTAACGGTAATAAAGTAACAGTAATAAAGTAACGGTAATAAAGTAACGGTAATAAAGTAACGGTAATAATGTAGCTGTAATAATGTAACGGTAATAAAGTAACAGTAATAAAGTAACAGTAATAAAGTAACGGTAATAAAGTAACGGTAATAAAGTAACAGTAATAAAGTAACAGTAATAAAGTAACAGTAATAAAGTAACAGTAATAAAGTAACGGTAATAATGTAGCTGTAATAATGTAACGGTAATAAAGTAACAGTAATAAAGTAACAGTAATAAATTAACGGTAATAAAGTAACGGTAATAATGTAGCTGTAATAATGTAACGGTAATAAAGTAACGGTAATAAAGTAACAGTAATAAAGTAACAGTAATAAAGTAACAGTAATAAAGTAACAGTAATAAAGTAACGGTAATAATGTAGCTGTAATAATGTAACGGTAATAAAGTAACAGTAATAAAGTAACAGTAATAAAGTAACAGTAATAAAGTAACAGTAATAAATTAACGGTAATAAAGTAACGGTAATAAAGTAACGGTAATAATGTAACGGTAATAAAGTAACGGTAATAAAGTAACAGTAATAAAGTAACAGTAATAAAGTAACAGTAATAAAGTAACAGTAATAAAGTAACAGTCCTACAGTGATGACAGTGGTGGGTAAGGGAGGGAGGAAGGGAGGGGGGGGTTACTTTCTTGATGTCTGTGACTCTTTGTCCAAGGGCCCCCGCTGACACTGCGCATGCGCAGTAGCGGCTCTCCTTCATCTTGTCCCGGTGCAGAAACACACACAGAGAAGCTAAAGGCTGATAACACACACACACACACACACACCTGAGCAGGTAAGTCGCTGTTAGACAAGCTCGTGCTTTCCGGTGCTCTCTGTGCAGCGGCCGAGCTCACGTGCTCGTTCCGTTACGTAATAACGCGCAGTGATGAAGATGATGAAAACTGTAATCCTGGAGGACGAGGCCCACCTTCATCACTGTGACCTCCAGCTGATGTAGATAGTGTTTACCACACCATCACTGTAACTAGTCTGTTTGATGGTTAGTGCTTTACTACCATCACCATCATCATCATCATCATCATCATCATCATCATCATCATCATCATCTGCTTCCTTTGTCCGGTCTGAGCTCAGTTCCATCTTTACACTTACAAAGGCTTTAAATCAATAGTTTATGCTACTTTATGGAACTGATCAGTTAATCAATAATTAATCAATAATGTGACACATGATAAATGTTTTTCCTTCACAGAAAAATCCTTGTGTGGTCCAAACTGGAGGATCTGGGATGAGTTTGAATCCCATATGAATAAGATATCTGATAAATTCATAAAGTGATGGTTCTTCTTATACAACAGATCAATAGTTTGTGTTAGTGATCAATAATAGCTGGTTCTGGATCATGTGATCATTGTGTTTGTCCTCTCAGCACCATGGCTGTCCCTCCTTCATACTCAGACCTGGGTAAAGCTGCCAAGGACATCTTCAGTAAAGGCTACGGTGAGTCCATCACTAACCTAAACATGTGTTTTATGTGTTACTAATAAACTATATATGTTTATATAAAATAACTAAACATGTGTTTTATGTGTTACTAATAAACTATATATGTTTATATAAAATAACTAAACATGTGTTTTATGTGTTACTAATAAACTATATATGTTTATATAAAATAACTAAACATGTGTTTTATGTGTTACTAATAAACTATATATGTTTATATAAAATAACTAAACATGTGTTTTATGTGTTACTAATAAACTATATATGTTTATATAAAATAACTAAACATGTGTTACTAATAAACTATATATGTTTATATAAAATAACTAAACATGTGTTTTATGTGTTACTAATAAACTATATATGTTTATATAAAATAACTAAACATGTGTTTTATGTGTTACTAATAAACTATATATGTTTATATAAAATAACTAAACATGTGTTTTATGTGTTACTAATAAACTATATATGTTTATATAAAATAACTAAACATGTGTTTTATGTGTTACTAATAAACTATATATGTTTATATAAAACAATTAAACAATATACTTTGGATCATGAACAATGGAGAGACGCCATTTTGGACAGGATGTGACACACGTTGGTTGATTCCTGTTAGCTGTTGCTAGGCAACAGTGTTGTGTTGGTCTACAATTTCTGAACAGTGGTGGAGTGTAAAGCTAACGGTTGCTATGACAACCAGATAAACATTTGTTTAGCATCTCTGAGCCAAATAATGACAGTGTCAGAGTTATCCAGATGTTGGCTCCATAATATCAGTACAGGATAAACATTCACAGCATTATTTTAATTTACTCAACTGTGTCAAAAGTGATAGATTTAATATATCTGTCATATTGAACCAACTGGAATGACACTAATAAGTACATCTGAAATAACAAGACTTATGGATTAGATCATATCTCTGCTGAGCATCTTAAATATGTCAGTAGTAGGTTATATGTCTATGTGTCTCACTGCTTTTCTTATGCATGGTGTTTTATCTGATTCTCTAACACATGTTCTATTAGAACCAGTAATAAAGGACAAAGATAATAAGTAGAACAGTGTGGATCAATATCTATTGATTCTCAGAATCAGAATCAGAATCATCTTTATTGGCCAAGTGTATGTTGTACACACGAGGAATTTGACTCGGTCAACTGTGCTCTCTCCAATAGTGAAACATTCAATAATAAACAATCAACTAGAAAAGATGATAATAAGTATAAACATAAGTATAAATATAAACAGTAGTTAGACTAGAATGTGCAAATAACAAGATGATAATAATAATAATAATAATAATAGTATAAAAAAAATAAACAAATACAAAATAAAAATTAGAAAAAATAAGATAAAAGAAGGAAAAAAATAATAGAAAAGAAAGATAATAATAAAATATAATAATAATAAAAGGAAAATAGTGCAGTAGAGCATTGATAAGTAGTGCAGGAGAACATTTAAATTAAAGGTATGTACATGAACATTCTCTCTAAAGTATGTGAGCGTTTTACTGAACAGGTTCATATCAACGACCGATAATCAGTTTGGCTTTAAAAGAGACCATGCTATATATATATATACTGTATATATATATATATATATATATATATATATATATATATATATATATATATACAGTATATATATATATATGCAGTATGTGTATTTATGCATTGAAAGAAATTATTGCAAATTATGTGAGCAGGAATTTCTCTGTATTTATTTATTTTTTTGACGCATCAAAAGCATTTGATAGAATTCATCACAAAAGCCTATTTATGAAATTGCTCTGTAGAGATGTTCCTAAACACATTATTCGAATATTAATTTTCTGGTATGCAAATCAAACAATGCAAGTAAAATGAGATCATGTCTTATGAAACCCTTTAATGTCTAAAATGGAGTGGAACATTATTATATGAATGATTTGTCTAAATGGTTGAATATTTGTAAGACAGGCTGTTTTGTGGGAAACTGTGTCATCATCAACCACCTAATGTACGCCGTACAGTGCTGGGTTATTAAAGCTGTGCTCACTGTATGGGAATGACCTTCACATGATGTTTGTCAGACACTAATCGGTCCTGTTTTCCACTTGAGTGACAAGCTTCTAAAGACTTAATAAAAATAAAATATCTGGGCCATAACTGATGACTGAGTGATGACAGATCTGTACACACAGAGCTGTAAATGATATGGTGAAGCCAACATGTTGCTGCTAAAGAACTGTAGCCCACAATGATGCCATTAGGCTCCTCCCTCAGTGCCATCAGCGTTTTATGATCTCTGGTGTTCCACCTGTGGAACCTTGTTAAATTCA
The DNA here is from genome assembly GCF_900634775.1 of Gouania willdenowi. Taxonomy (NCBI): domain Eukaryota; kingdom Metazoa; phylum Chordata; class Actinopteri; order Blenniiformes; family Gobiesocidae; genus Gouania; species Gouania willdenowi. Next base: position 158,773 of record NC_041055.1, on the reverse strand, counting down.
CGTCTTGTTTGGACAAATCTCAAAATGTGATCATAATGGTGTTATAGATATATGTTATAGATATATGTCTGGCCTCTGGAAACACTGGCATCTTAGTCTTACATGAATTTTATTGTAAGCTATGTTAATTATTGTATTGTCCTTCTTTCATACTTTTGTTTTTATCTATGGACCAATCATGTGTCTGAAATAAAGTTATATATATTTTGGCACAAAAACCTGAACAATGTAGCAATGAACAATAGTTCCAGCAAAGCAGACAGACAGCAGCCGTACACACTGGCGCCATCTTGGATCCTGAGTATGGAGGTTGGATCCGAGTGGGTAACTACTCAGCCATGGCTCGTTTCTGCTGCTATTTGTGATGCTGAGTGAGTGCATGAGACTCACAACATACAACCTTTATCACTGAGGGAGGGGTTATACACGGCTGCTGAAAAACTATACTTCCTGTTACGCCTCTACTTCCCACAATGCACCAGTTATTTAAAGCCACAGGCTGTGACCATCAAACAACGTGTGTCATATTCTCTATATCTCCATAGATTATGATCCAAGGTATAAAATCTTGTAAAAAGTCCTTTTAATGTGTTTATTTATAAAAAGGTGGATATATTTAGTTTAATATATTTACACGACAGGAACCCTTTAATGAGGATGTTCTTGTTGTGTTTGATGTGTTCAGGGTTCGGTGTGGTGAAGCTGGACCTAAAGACTAAATCCCAGAGTGGAGTGGTGAGAACAGCTTTCATTCATTAATAAAAACAAAGAGACAACACGTCTCCTCCTGTTCCTGGAGAGCTGCTGTCCTGCTTGTTTTAGACACAGTAGATAACATGTAGGACAGCAGCACTCCAGGAACAGGATCAAACACAGCTGAGCTCAGAAGATGAAGTCTATTGCATGTTCTCCTTTAACGTGGGGGGTTTATAAAGAGAGAACTGATGACATCACACATCTGAAAAGATGGATGGATGAGTGTCCATCTCTATCTCCTTTGACCTTCTTCCTGTCTCTGTGTGGTCGTCCACATGGTAGATCTGTAGATCTGTAGATCTGTAGAATTGTAGATCTGTAGAATTGTAGATCTGTAGAATTGTAGATCTGTAGAATTGTAGATCTGTAGAATTGTAGATCTGTAGAATTGTAGATCTGTAGAATTGTAGATCTGTAGATCTGTAGAGTTGTAGATCTGTAGAGTTGTAGATCTGTAGAATTGTAGATCTGTAGAATTGTAGATCTGTAGAATTGTAGATCTGTAGAATTGTAGATCTGTAGAGTTGTAGATCTGTAGAATTGTAGATCTGTAGAATTGTAGATCTGTAGATCTGTAGAGTTGTAGATCTGTAGAGTTGTAGATCTGTAGAATTGTAGATCTGTAGAATTGTAGATCTGTAGAATTGTAGATCTGTAGAATTGTAGATCTGTAGAATTGTAGATCTGTAGAGTTGTAGATCTGTAGAGTTGTAGATCTGTAGAGCTTCTGTTGGTCCTGCTTTGTTTTACATGTTCTCTCTCTCTCTCCTGCTGCTGCTGCTGGACTCTCCCTCACTAACGCTAATGCTAACGTAGATGGTAAGAGCTGTGACATCATGGCCTTCACCTCCATGTCCAGTCTTTTTCTGTGGTCATGTGACTTTTTCCACATCATCCGTCTTTGTTCTGTTTTTTGTTTTTCTCTGTTCATACGTAAGGGTTTGTAGTTTGAAGCTGGATCAATATATTTTAATATGTGTGTGTTAGCTTCAGCTAACCAGACATTCTCTGTACTATGAAGCAGGATATAAACACGTGACCAATCCAGGTGGTTTCAACCTGGCTACATGCCTGTGACAGGGGGTGGAGTT
>NC_041055.1:71926-151926 GCF_900634775.1 Gouania willdenowi | reverse complement strand
GCTGGGTGGTGGGCTACCAGATGGCCTTCGATACCGCCAAGTCCAAACTCAGCCAAAACAACTTCGCCCTAGGATACAAGACCGGAGACTTCCAGCTGCACACCAACGTGTGAGCGCTCAGCTAACGCTAACACCACAGCATGCTTTAACCCTTCAAAATAAAAGGCTTCTAAAGTCTAAATCAGAGATGGCAGACTTTTATCACAGCGGGACTTCAAAACTGTAATTATCAAAACGTTCCTGTCAACGTTTATACTACGGACACATTTCACCTTCAACACATGGAACGTTTAAAGGATTGTGTGTTTTGTATTTTTAGAGTAATCGTTGTATTTTTGCACTCATTTTGTTTTGTTTTGTGTGTTTTAAGTCACTGTATTTTGTTGACATTGTGTAGACATGTTTTATCGTCTCCCTGTGTGCTGTTGAGCTTCAGTTACTGAGGCTAAATTTCCCGCATTCCAAACAGTTTCTCTCTCTCTCTCAGTAACGATGGGACAGAGTTCGGTGGTTCCATCTATCAGAAGGTGAACGAGGAGCTGGAGACAGCGGTGACTCTGGCATGGACTGCAGGAAGTAACAACACTCGCTTTGGCATCGCAGCCAAATACAAACTGGATAAAGACGCATCTCTGTCGGTAGGTTTAGCTCCGCCCCTTCCCCTCTAACGGGTGGTCAGTGTCACATGGTTTCCTGTTTCTCTCCCTCAGGCCAAAGTGAACAACGCTAGTCTGATCGGGATCGGCTACACACAGAGCCTCCGACCAGGTGGGAAACACACACACATATGCAAATACACGCCACATGCTAGCTATTAGCTTCATGCTAGCTATTAACTGCATGTTACATGCTAGCTATTAGCTGTTTTTACATGCTAGCTACTAGCTGCATACTACATGCTAGCTATTAGCTGCATGCTACATGCTAGCAACTAATTACATGCTATCTATTAGCTGTTTTCTACATGCTAGCTACTAGCTGCATACTACATGCTAGCAACTAGTTACATGTTAGCTATTAGCTGCATGCTAGCTATTACTTGCACATTACATGCTAGCAACTAGCTGTTTTCTACATGCTAGCTACTAGCTGCATACTACATGCGAGCAACTAGTTACATGCTTGCTATTAGCTGCATGCTACATGCTAGCTATTTGTTGCACGTTACATGCTAGCTGTAGATCATTCTGTTATAATGATTATGTTCCTTATCGCTTGCCGTACTAGTCATCAGTGCGCATGCTCCACCTCTCTGAAAAAAGGATCCCCTGCAAGTAGTTCCACAGATAGTCACGAGTTGTGAATAAACCAACTAAATGCTCACAGTGGACACATTCCTACACTAGCTATTAGCTGCACGCTACATGTTAGCTTTTAATTGCACATTACATGCTAGCTATTAGGTGCAAATTTATTATCTTAATTGTCATCATCTCTCCCTCAGCCTGTGCTGCCTTCACTGTAGTTGGAAATGTTAGTTTCTGATGATGAAACACTTTGAACAGCAGTAGTTTCTATGGAGGTAAAATAACCTTGGATCACGTGTGTGTGTGTGTGTGTGTGTGTGTGTGTGTGTGTGTGTGTGTGTGTGTGTGTGTGTGTGCAGGCGTGAAGGTGACCCTCTCAGCCCTCGTGGATGGAAAGAACTTCAACGCCGGTGGACACAAAGTCGGGATGGGTTTCGAGCTGGAAGCATAAAAACCTTTGAAAGAAGAAGAGGAAGCAGCTCACGTCACCTGACCCTCACCTTCATGTAGCACCTCCCCCTCCCTTTCATTCACACAAGCATTTCTAACAGCTGCAGCAAATGCCTGTACGTATTTATTCACCTGTAGGATCAAGTAGTAAACGTGACCGAGACAGAGCTCACCTGATTGGTTGAAAAAGAAGGCGTGGTTTGTTTGTTCCTCCTCTTGTTTTTTTTTAGTTGCAGCTGTTTGAGTTTTACACGTTAAGGCTGAAAATCTCATCTTTAAAACAATGTCTGATTTTTGTTAAATGTTTCATCATGTGTTTGTTGTCATGGTTACACACAGTAGCTCCTCTTTTTTCCAAATGTGAACTTAGAAACTTCTAATAATAAAATAAATCTGGAGGAAACCTTGGAATGAATATGAGCCCAAAATAATACACAACACAACTCAAGAAACACAGCACAAGTGCACAAAGTAACAACAAAACACACACAAAAATTCCTCAAATACACAAAATGACAAATCTACAGTTGCACAAAATAATACAGAAATACACAAATCAGGAAATGCAGAAATGACAGAATGATAATAAAAAAGACGTTAAAACTAAAAACAACAAAAATTCAGAAAATGACAAAACGTTCACACTGCAGCTCTTAATGCTACATTCAGATATGAATTCATAATTAAACAATAAATATAAATGAACAGAATGTGACCCGCAGAAGAGGTCCTGAGCTACTACATTGCACACTGTTTACGGAAGTAAATATGGAGGCGTGTGTGTGTGATAATATGTAGAATATAATAAATATTTATTAATTTTAAGAACTTACTCTACTTTTCTACTTACGTCGTCTACCGGGGGATCGCCCCTCCCCTTCCGCTCCGTCTGGGACGCAGATTTATGACGTTATCGCATTTTGATGACGTAACTGTCATATAGAACTTTTTTTTTTTTCAGTCATCTTTTTTATTAATAACAAGTATACAGAAAAAAAACCAGAATATGCTAATTACAAAGCTGCAGAAATCCTACCATAAATATCTAAACAGGTGTTTATTGTCTGTGGAGGAACAGATCAATATCACTTTTGAATTTCGTCATCAAATGATTAATAGGTTAATGTTTATGAATGATTTTATACATGAAATATTCTCTACAAAATGTGAAACAATATCAAACAATATGAGGAATGGATACAAACTATTTCTGGAATAAAGCGCCAATATTTTTATTACAATTTTTATAACGAGAAAAACATATGTTCCCTATTTCTGAATGAAGTGCATTGGGAGGAGAAACATATACTTGTGAAAGCACACTTTTATACTTTTACATTTTTATACTTTGATACCTTTAAATTTTTACACTTTTATACTTTTACACTTTTACATTTTTATACTTTGATACATTTACATTTTTACACTTTTATACTTTTACATTTATATACTTTTATACCTTTACACTTTTATACTTTTACGCTTTTAGACTTTTACACTTTTATACCTTTACACTTTTATACTTTTAGACTTTTACACTTTTATACTTCACACTTCTATACTTTTACATTTTTATACATTTACACTTTTATACTTTTGCATTTTTATATTTTTATACTTTACACTTTTGCACTTTTATACTTTTACACTTTTACGCTTTTAGACTTTTACACTTTTATACCGTTACACTTTTATACTTTTATACTTTTACGCTTTTAGACTTTTAGACTTTTATACCTTTGCACTTTTACACTTTTATACTTTTACACTTTTACACTTTTATACTTTTACATTTGTATACTTTTATACCTTTACATTTTTACACTTTTATACTTTTACACTTTTCTACTTTTACGCTTTTAGACTTTTACACCTTTACACTTTTATACTTTTATACTTTTACGCTTTCAGACTTTTAGACTTTTATACTTTTACACCTTTACACTTTTATACTTTTATACTTTTACGCTTTCAGACTTTTAGACTTTTATACCTTTACACTTTTACACTTTTATACTTTTACGCTTTCAGACTTTTAGACTTTTATACCTTTACACTTTTACACTTTTATACTTTTATACTTTTACACTTTTACACTTTTATACTTCACACTTCTATACTTTTACATTTTTATACATTTACACTTTTATACTTTTACGCTTTCAGACTTTTAGACTTTTACACCTTTACACTTTTATACTTTTATACTTTTACGCTTTCAGACTTTTAGACTTTTATACCTTTACACTTTTACACTTTTATACTTTTATACTTTTACACTTTTACACTTTTATACTTCACACTTCTATACTTTTACATTTTTATACATTTACACTTTTATACTTTTACACTTTTATACTTTGGCATTTTTATATTTTTATACTTTACACTTTTGCACTTTATACCTTTACATTTTTATACATTTACACTTTATACTTTTACACTTTATACTTTTACATTTTTATACTTTTACACTTACGTTTTTATACTTTTATACATTTTTACACTTGTATACTTTTACATTTTTATACTTTTACATTTTTATACTTTTACATTTTTATACTTTTATACAGCGTGAGAATTCACTACATGTTGTTTGTGTGGAAACTGATGAGTCATTAAAAATAGTGACAGTTAGATAGAATCTGTCACATAGAACACGTGACCTGCCGTTCAGACATTATATACTTAGACGTCGCATCGACTGCCCCGCCCACTAGAGCGGTGCGTCAACAAGGCGGCCATTTTGGATCAGTGTCAATCAGTGTATTACATCTATAGAGGAATGACGTGTTTATATTATTAAAGTTATCATAAATCACTCACTTCTCATAGACAGATAGATAGATGTATATATATATATAGATATAGATGTATAGATATAGATAGATAGATAGATAGATAGATAGATAGATAGATAGGTATTATCATTGTATTATTATTATTGCTATGTTATTATTATTAATAAATATTGTTTGTTATTAATATTGTTGTTTTTTATTACTGTTACGGGATTATTGTATTATTTTGTTATGCTATTATTATTATTGCTATATTATTATTATTATAACCATTACTATTATATCATCATCATTAATTATTGTAGCCAAATAACTGAAATATTAAAGGTTGTGGGTGTAGAGATTAAATGTTAAAACCAGCATTTTAAATATATCCAAGCACCTTGTATCATAACTACATCTGTGACGTTTTTAAAACTTAAACAGTTTAGAAATCGGTTCAAAATTCAACTAATAATTCTACTTAGAGATTGAGAAATATCTCTTTCTGTCATAATGTCTATGCACCGCTGCCTCCACCACCACCGGTCCAAGATGGCGGCGCTGTTGACGTGTTCCTCTACAGTCGATCCGTTGTCTATGTATATAATGTCTATGGTTCAGAAGTTCAAACCATAGACTGTAAAAAGAATACAGCATTCACACTGTATGATATAATTTAATATAATATAATCAAATATAATGTAATATAATATAATGTGATTTAATTTAATGTAATGAAATATAATATAATATAATGTAATGTAAAGTTGTTCTCCCTGTGATGAACGGCCATTCTTTGTGTTCGGTTCTATATTATATATGTCTACGTTCTCACAAACTGCTGTTTGGTCTTTGATTCTTCAGGTTTAAAATACAATAAAATAATTTTAACAAAAATGTACATGAAAAACATTTTTATTTAGAAAAATTGAAAGTGGTCGACTCTGAAATGAGCGCAACCTGAGTTTGTTGTTTTGTTTACTTGTGTTAACGTTTACTGAAGCTGCCGCTATACGGTTCATAATTGAAGGATTCCTACATGGTCCTAGAGAGTCTTGGAGAGAGTAGAGCTGGACGATATATCAATATATCACATTTTCTATTTTTGTAATATAGAAACAGTATCGCCTATATATATATATATATATATATATATATATATATATATATATATATATATATATATATAAACTCTTCCTCACCCACTGTGGGCGGTCTCTCTCTTTTTTCCTCCAAAATCTTGAGGGTTCTTCAGTATCTTTGCTGTTCCTAGAACTGCACTTTTCTGGACTGAGATGTCTGATGTATTTCCTGGGATCTGCTGGAGCCACTCCTCCAGTTTGGGGGTCACTGCCCCGAGTGCCCCAATGACCACGGGCACCACTGATGCCTTCACCCTCCAGACCTTCTCCAACTCTTCTCTGAGCCCCTGGTATTTCTCGAGTTTCTCGTGTTCCTTTTTCCTGATGTTGCAGTCACTCGGTGTTGCTATGACAACCACCACAATGTCTGGTTGGTTCTCCATTACCATTCTGTCCGTCTGTATCTGGAAGTCCCACAGGATCTTGGCTCGGCCATTCTCTACCACCTTTGGAGGTGTTTCCCACTTTGACCTTGGGGTTTCCAGCCCATACTCTGCACAGATGTTCCTGTACACTATACCAGTCACTTGGTTATGGAGCTCCATGTAAGCTTTCCCTGCCAGCATCTTACACCCTGCAGTTATGTGCTGGATTGTCTCAGGGGCCTCTTTGCACAGTCTACACCTGGGGTCTTGTCTGGTGTGGTAGATCTGGGCCTCTATTGCTCTGGTGCTCAAGGCCTGCTCCTGTGCAGCCATGATGAGTGTCTCTGTGCTGTCCTTTAGTCCAGCTCTGTCTAGACATTGGTACCATTTCCTGATATCCACCACTTCAGTTATGTTTGGGTGGTACATCCCATGTAGGGGCTTGTCCTCCCATGATGGAACCTCCAGCACCTCATCTTCTGTTCTCCATTGTCTGAGACATTCACTGAGCACGTCATCTGTTGGAGCCTTGTCCTTGATGTACTTATGGATCTTAGATGTTTCATCCTGGATAGTGTTTCTCACACTCACTAGTCCTCGGCCTCCTTCCTTATGGCTAGCGTACAGTCTCAGAGTGCTGGATTTGGGGTGGAACCCTCCGTCCATGGTTAGGAGCTTTTGTGTCTTAACATCTGTGGTCTGTATCTCATCCTTTGGCCAGCTTCTTATTCCTGCAGGGTATCTGATTACTGGCAGGGCGTAGCTGTTTATTGCCCGGGACTTGTTCTTGCCATTGAGCTGGCTTCTTAGGACCTGCCGTACTCGTTGGAGGTATTTGGCCGTAGCCGCTTTCCTTGTCACCTCTTCGAGGTTGTCATTTGCTTGCGGGATTCTGAGGTACTTGTAACTGTCCTCAATGTCTGCCATTGTTCCTTCTGGAAGTGAGACCCCTTCTGTATGGACTACCTTCCCTCTCTTAGTCACCATCCGACCACACTTCTCTAGTCCGAATGACATCCCAATGTCTGCGCTGTAGATCTGGGTGGTATAGATCAGTGAGTCGATGTCTCACTCATTCTTAGTGTACAGCTTGATGTCATCCATGTAGAGGAGGTGACTGATGGTGGCCCAGCTCCTGAGTCGGTATCCATAGCCAGTCTTGTTGATTATTTGGCTGAGGGGGTTCAGACCTATGCAGAACAGCAGTGGGGACAGGACGTCTCCTTGAAATATGCCACATTTGATGGAGACTTGTGCAAGTGGCTTACCATTGGCTTCAAGGGTGGTTTTCCACAGCCTCATCGAGTTTGCAATGAAGGCTCTTAGAGTCCTGTTTATGTTGTATAGCTCCAGGCATTCAATGATCCAAGTATGTGGCATTGAGTCGTAGACTTTCTTGTAATCAATCCAGGTAGTGCTCAGGTTAGTATGTCAGGTTCTTCAGTCTCTATCGACTGTTCTGTCAGCCAGGAGCTGGTGTTTGGCACCTCTGGTATTTTTACTGATTCCCTTCTGAGCTGTGCTCATGTATTGATCCATGTGCCCGCTTATCTTAGCCACTATGATGCCGGACATGAGCTTCCATGTTGTGGAGAGGCAGGTTATTGGGCGATAGTTGGATGGGACTGTACCCTTTGAGGGATTCTTCAGGATCAGGATTGTGCGCCCTTTGGTTAACCATTCAGGGTGATTCCCATCTCTCAGCAGCTGGTTCATTTGTGCTGCCAAGCGTTCATGGAGTGCCGTGAGTTTCTTAAGCCAGTAGGCGTGTATCATGTCAGGGCCTGGTGCTGTCCAGTTTTTCATACCTGAGGCTCTTTCTTGGACGTCTGCCACTGTGATGGTAACTGGATTCTGTTCAGGGAGGTTGCTGTGGTCCTCTCTCAGAGCCACCAGCTGTGCATCACTGTGCTGCCTCCTTCTCCCATATGCCTTTCCAGTACTGTTCAGTTTCCAGCCTTGGTGGGTCTGCTCTGTTATTGTTACCCTGCCACTGAGCGTACACTGTCGCTGGTTGAGTTGCAAACAGACAATTTACTCGTCTGGCTTTGTTGTCTCTCGTGTAACTCTTTAGGCAGCTGGCCAAGGCATGGAGCCTTTGTTTGGCAGTTTCCAATGCTTCAGGTATGGGCATCTGGCTGTACCTTTTGGGTACTTGCTTTTTCATTGCACCTTTCAAGGCCTCTGTCAATTGACTCACTTCTCTCCGTGCTGCCTTGATGTTTGCCTCCAGCCTTCTTTTCCACGGTGGGTATTTCTTCTCATGGTTGCTCTTACGATAGCCAAGCGTCTCTAGGATCACTGCTGCTGTGGAGTATATCAGCTCATTGGTTTCAGTGATGGTTGATGTAGGAATTGCTCTCAGAGCTGCATTCACATCTTCTAGGAGACTTTCTGACAGTACTTCTCTTAGCCTCTGTAATTGGCTTCGGGGTTGCCTGCTGGACATTTTTGACATGATCTTATTTTTCAGGTCAGTCGCTGCCTTGTTCAGCGTGATTGCACTTATTGGGGCTTCGTACCCAATCTCCATTGGGGGGGCTGGTGTTGTGATAGCAGTTGCCGTTTGTGGATGTTGGAACACTGAGCTACTAGTTGTTTCGTCGTGAGTTTGGACTGTGGGTTTCAAAGTAACCATTTCTCCCACATCCTCTGCATGTAGCCCCTCTGACTATTGTTACTGGAGTAGTAGCATTCCATCAGAGCCCTGTTCTCGCATCTCACCCACTTCTTCCTTGTTCCAGTAGCCCATTTTACATCGAGGTGCTCTGGTTCCCCAGCACCTGACGCAGACCTTGTTTGGTTGGGCGACGTCTGAGGCGTCATGTCATTCATTTCATTGTCTCTCATCATTGTATGAGGTAGGCAGTAGCGTGAAGGGTCTTGCCTAAGGACCCACACTGGCAGCTCATTTCCCCAACGGGGATTCGAACCGGGGTCTTCTGTTTGCAAGTCGGGTGACTTACCACTTGCACACATATATATATGTAGAAATGACATATATATATATATATATATATATATATATAGCTTATTTTGTATTAAAATACTTGTTTTAAGAGCGGTTTCTTTCTCTACTTCTCAGAACATGTAAATCTCAGTTCGATGGCCACTGAGAGTGTTGAAACCCAGACATTCATTTAAACAAACCACACTACAGAACTCACTCACACATGCTGTCCCTTAGAGGATAAAAAGCCAAAAGTGTCACATATTGATCAGCTGTTTGTTAATAAATGAGCCTGTGTAGCATTTTGCATCAGCAAATTTAACCCAGAATTGTTTTTCTGGTCAGGCTTCATATGATAAAATTATTGAGATTTTTATGGTATATCAACATTTTGAGAAAAAAAAAATCAAGACATGACTTTTGGGCCAAATCGCCCAGCCCTGCTATAGAGAATCTTGGGGGGGTTCTGCGGGGGTTCACAGAAGGTTGACCTTTGACACCACTTGCTTGCAGCCACTCTTGGAGTAGTCCCGCCCCCCCACTGAGGGGTAGTAGTCGATCTCCCCCGCCAGACGCTCTATGTTGTTCTGGTCGGGGTAGAACCCTTCCCGGGTCATTTCTTCCCGGAAACACTCCATCACATGACCTTTGTCCAGCAGTCCCAGAGGCACAATCTTAGCTCCGCCCAACAGTGGGTGGAGCTCCTCCAAAGTGGCACGAAGCACCGGGGTGAGGTCCTTCACCAGGTTGCTATGGCGACCGGAGGCAGTCATTGCCATGGAGACGCTTGAGGAGTTGTGCAGAATGTGTTTGGTGATGTGGGCGTGGCCAATATGGCTGAGGAATAGGTAGATGGCATTGAGGTGTTCCGTGGAGCGTTTGGTGAGCAGCAGGTGGCCCAGGGCGTCCTGGAGATCCAGGTGCAGGTGCTCGGCCTCGTCAAACACCAACAGGGGGATCTTCTCCTCCTCCTCTGCCTGCTCCATCAGCGCCGCTACGCGGGTCAACAAGTCGCCGGCGCAGGAGGGGGCGTCAGCCTCCAGGGGGCAGTGGTGGAGGACGTAGTACTGAAGCACCAGGTGGTCGCCCACGATGGAGCGGAAGTGTCCGGCCAGCAGGCGTCCCAGGTGGCTCTTTCCCACACCCACGGGCCCGTGCAGGGACAGAACCAGAGGTTTGTTATGGACGTAGGTGGACAGGTAGTCCCTGAGGTGGGTCACCAGCGCTTCCACCGCCCCCTGCTGGCCAAACACCTCCCTCCTCAGCATCTTCTCCAGACCATCCAGGTCGTACCTGAGCACGTGGTCGTCCAGGTTCTCGATGGCGTTGTAGACCTGCAAAGAAAAGTGCTTTAAGGACACAAACACGCCCACAACACAAAGTAGGAAATAAAAAACCATGTGACTGTCGTTAAGCTCCTCCCCCAAAACCTAACCCCTAACCTTTTCTGTCTCAATAAGTCATTCAACTTCTGCGAAATTCATATTATAAGTTACACTGGTATAAAAGTCAATTCCCAAGAAATGAACTGTTTTTCCACAGATAAGTCGCTCCGGCCAATAGCGTTCTCCGTTACTAATGAGGAACACTATTGGTTGAAGAAGAGTTTCTTGTGATAAACGACGTCTCACTGAGACGAGAGACAAGAGTGCGAGTGTTTTACAATAATCAGACAACTGATAGCATGCTACGCTAACTGCTGGTTAGCTCTACTTTAGTGGGTAGAACCAGACTGCTTTATGTTAATTACTTGTTCTGGTGATTCACATTGTGCTCACAAGATGGTGCTGATGGGTCGCTCCACCCTATAGGTTATACAGGTTGTATAAGTTTCTTCTTTAATAAACTCAAACCGTACCTGTAAGAAGAGGATGGTGAGCAGCAGGTAGAGGCAGTTCCGAGCACGGCTGACTTCCTGTGTGGGTGGAGTTCTTCTTCTCCTCTCTGGGAACAGTACCCGTCTCCTCCTCCTCCTCCTCTTCCTCTGGTGTGGTGGGGCCAACCCAACGGTGGGCGAGGCTCCATCAAATGTGAAGATCTTGGGGCTGGTCCTGACTGGGGCGCCCACCACGGAGCCGGGCCCCCCCAGAGCCAACGCCATCTCCTGCCGACGTTTCTTCAGGGCCTGGTACTTCTGTTTGATTCTGATGACGGCGCGAAGCGACGAGGAGAAGCTGGACAAAGTGACGGGTGAAGCCTCGCTCTGCTGCTGGTTCTCCTCCTCCTCCGTCTGTCTCTCTACTTCCTCGTCTACGTCCTCCTCCGTCTGAGAAGAGGAGCTACTGTCCTGCTCGCTCATCTGCTCGACCACAAAAAACATCAACTTGTTACTGTTACTTTGTGTGTTACTGTTACTTTATGTGTGTTACTGTTACTTTACGTGTGTTACTGTTACTTTATGTGTGTTACTGTTACTTTATGTGTGTTACTGTTACTTTGTGTGTGTTAATGTTACTTTACGTGTGTTAATGTTACTTTATGTGTGTTACTGTTACTTTGTGTAGTACTGTTACTTTATGTGTGTTACTGTTACTTTACGTGTGTTACTGTTACTTTACGTGTGTTAATGTTACTTCATGTGTGTTACTGTTACTTTATGTGTGTTACTGTTACTTTGTGTAGTACTGTTACTTTATGTGTGTTACTGTTACTTTACATGTGTTACTGTTACTTTACGTGTGTTAATGTTACTTTATGTGTGTTACTGTTACTTTATGTGTGTTATTGTTACTTTATGTGTGTTACTGTTACTTAACGTGTGGTACTGTTAATTTATGTGTGTTACTGTTACTTTATGTGTGTTACTGTTACTTTGTGTAGTACTGTTACTTTATGTGTGTTACTGTTACTTTACATGTGTTACTGTTACTTTACGTGTGTTAATGTTACTTTATGTGTGTTACTGTTACTTTATGTGTGTTACTGTTACTTTACATGTGTTACTGTTACTTTACGTGTGTTAATGTTACTTTACGTGTGTTACTGTTACTTTACGTGTGTTAATGTTACTTCATGTGTGTTACTGTTACTTTATGTGTGTTACTGTTACTTAACGTGTGGTACTGTTAATTTATGTGTGTTACTGTTACTTTACGTGTGTCACTGTTACTTTATGTGTGTTACTGTTAATTTATGTGTGTTACTGATACTTTACGTGTGTTACTGTTACTTTACATGTGTTACTGTTACTTTATGTGTGTTACTGTTACTTAACGTGTGGTACTGTTAATTTATGTGTGGTACTGTTACTTTACATGTGTTACTGTTACTTTATGTGTGTTACTGTTACTTTACGTGTGTTACTGTTACTTTATGTGTGTTACTGTTACTTTATGTGTGTTACTGTTACTTTATGTGTGTTACTGTTACTTTATGTGTGTCACTGTTACTTTATGTGTGTTACTGTTAATTTATGTGTGTTACTGATACTTTACGTGTGTTACTGTTACTTTACATGTGTTACTGTTACTTTATGTGTGTTACTGTTACTTAACGTGTGGTACTGTTAATTTATGTGTGGTACTGTTACTTTACATGTGTTACTGTTACTTTATGTGTGTTACTGTTACTTTACGTGTGTTACTGTTACTTTATGTGTGTTACTGTTACTTTATGTGTGTTACTGTTACTTTATGTGTGTTACTGTTACTTTATGTGTGTTACTGTTACTTAACGTGTGTCACTGTTACTTTATGTGTGTTACTGTTACTTTATGTGTGGTACTGTTACTTTATGTGTGTTACTGTTACTTAACGTGTGTCACTGTTACTTTACGTGTGTTACTGTTACTTTACATGTGTTACTGTTACTTTACGTGTGTTAATGTTACTTTATGTGTGTTACTGTTACTTTACGTGTGTTACTGTTACTTTACGTGTGTTAATGTTACTTCATGTGTGTTACTGTTACTTTATGTGTGTTACTGTTACTTAACGTGTGGTACTGTTAATTTATGTGTGGTACTGTTACTTTACATGTGTTACTGTTACTTTATGTGTGTTACTGTTACTTTATGTGTGTTACTGTTACTTTATGTGTGTTACTGTTACTTAACGTGTGTCACTGTTACTTTATGTGTGTTACTGTTACTTTATGTGTGGTACTGTTACTTTATGTGTGTTACTGTTACTTAACGTGTGTCACTGTTACTTTATGTGTGTTACTGTTACTTTACATGTGTTACTGTTACTTTACGTGTGTCACTGTTACTTTATGTGTGTTACTGTTACTTTACGTGTGTTACTGTTACTTTATGTGTGTTACTGTTACTTTATGTGTGGTACTGTTACTTTATGTGTGTTACTGTTACTTAACGTGTGTCACTGTTACTTTATGTGTGTTACTGTTACTTTACATGTGTTACTGTTACTTTACGTGTGTCACTGTTACTTTATGTGTGTTACTGTTACTTTACGTGTGTTACTGTTACTTTACGTGTGTTAATGTTACTTCATGTGTGTTACTGTTACTTTATGTGTGTTACTGTTACTTAACGTGTGGTACTGTTAATTTATGTGTGTTACTGTTACTTTACGTGTGTCACTGTTACTTTATGTGTGTTACTGTTACTTAACGTGTGTCACTGTTACTTTATGTGTGTTACTGTTACTTTATGTGTGGTACTGTTACTTTATGTGTGTTACTGTTACTTAACGTGTGTCACTGTTACTTTATGTGTGTTACTGTTACTTTACATGTGTTACTGTTACTTTACGTGTGTCACTGTTACTTTATGTGTGTTACTGTTACTTTACGTGTGTTACTGTTACTTTACGTGTGTTAATGTTACTTCATGTGTGTTACTGTTACTTTATGTGTGTTACTGTTACTTAACGTGTGGTACTGTTAATTTATGTGTGTTACTGTTACTTTACGTGTGTCACTGTTACTTTATGTGTGTTACTGTTACTTAACGTGTGTCACTGTTACTTTACGTGTGTTACTGTTACTTTATGTGTGTTACTGTTACTTTGTGTGTTACTGTTACTTTATGTGTGTTACTGTTAATTTATGTGTGTTACTGTTACTTAACGTGTGGTACTGTTACTTTATGTGTGTTACTGTTACTTTATGTGTGTTACTGTTAATTTATGTGTGTTACTGATACTTTACGTGTGTTACTGTTACTTTACATGTGTTACTGTTACTTTATGTGTGTTACTGTTACTTAACGTGTGTCACTGTTACTTTATGTGTGTTACTGTTACTTAACGTGTGTCACTGTTACTTTACGTGTGTTACTGTTACTTTATGTGTGTTACTGTTACTTTGTGTGTTACTGTTACTTTATGTGTGTTACTGTTAATTTATGTGTGTTACTGTTACTTAACGTGTGGTACTGTTACTTTATGTGTGTTACTGTTACTTTATGTGTGTTACTGTTACTTAACGTGTGTCACTGTTACTTTACGTGTGTTACTGTTACTTTATGTGTGTTACTGTTACTTTGTGTGTTACTGTTACTTTATGTGTGTTACTGTTAATTTATGTGTGTTACTGTTACTTAACGTGTGGTACTGTTACTTTATGTGTGTTACTGTTACTTTACGTGTGTTACTGTTACTTTATGTGTGTTACTGTTAATTTATGTGTGTTACTGTTACTTAACGTGTGGTACTGTTACTTTACATGCATTACTGTTACTTTATGTTTTAACTCATCATTTTGGGCTTTGTTGTAGTTCTACATCATATTTCCTGTGTCTATTTTACACATGGTGATGTCTTTGTTTACTCTCCATGTAACACAGTCATCGCGGTGTTAAAACCACTAAATAGAGAATAAGGTCGATGTTTTTTGGTGCATTTAACAGTAGTTAAGTATCTAAAAACAGCTGTTTATAATGATTAAACAAATAAAGTGGTTTGATAAACTGTTGTATTCTAAAACTAATGAAATCTTACTGTTAAACAAGTGGATAAATTAAACTAGTGATGAACTCCTTAAAGAAGTACAGCAAAACCAAGTCTGAACATCATCAAAAATGAGTCCAAATAAACCAAATAAATTGATTTTGAACATTAACAAAATGAAAACAGAAACACACAAAAATAACAGATTTGACAAAATGACAGTAGAAATATACAAAAGGACAAAAGAAAAACACAAGATGACAACAAAAAACTACAAAATGACTGTAATGATTAATGAACGTACAAAGTTACAGTGAAACATACAAAAGAAGTACAAAAATACACAAAATAATGGAATGATACACAAAGGACAAAGAATTCCACTAACATGGCTGTGTTAAAGTTAGGACTGGTTATTATTCTAATGCTGATATGATCACATGTTGTTCCTCTGTTATTTTATGAAGGTTTAACTCGTAAAAACAGGCTGCAGCTCAAACTGGGAACAGTGGGAACATTCCTCTGAGGGTTTTATCTTTCAATCTGTTCAGGAACTTTCCCTGAAGGCTCTGCATGTGTGATGGATGTCTGACGGTTTACATACTGTACGTACTGTATATGATCATATCAGATTACTGAGAGCAAACAAACATTCCTCAGCTGCAGCGTTTATTGCTGAACAGAAAAGAGGAAGTGTCCGTCACACCCACAGCAGGTCAAACACAATCATGACCTTTGAGCGTCTGTTTGTCTTGGCTTCACTTCCACCTGCAAACACACACACACACACACACACACACACACACACACACACACACACACACACACACACACACACACACACACACACACACACACACACACACACACACTAAACATCATTCCTCAAGAATTCAGCTCAGAGGAAACTTTGTCTCCTTCCTGCCTCCACATGCACATCAGGAGCTTTAAGGGTCCTTAAAAAGACTTTAGTACTGTTAGTATCATCAGAGCTGCAGCCTGGTGCAGCGGAACCTTTAGAACCTTTAGAACAAAGAGTGCTCACCTTTACACGTGTGTGAGGAGAGGACAGATGTGTGCAGATGTTCTTCACAGCTCGTTGAAGTCACAGGAGTAAAAGTGGAGTCAGGAACAAACTCTAGATCCAGCTCTGGCTCCGCCCCCTCCTCCTCCTCCTCTTCCTCTTTCACTGCTAAAGTGTAACAAACGTTCTCACGTTACACTGTGATCACACAAAAGTAATAGATTACAAATACACACGTTACTGTAATTCACTTGCTTTTTTGACTATATTTCTAATACAGTAGTTTTACTTTTACTCATGTAGGTTTTAAAAGATTTCTACACCCAACCATTACTGAGTAAATCATTATATTATATTATGTTAGGTTATGTTATATTATATCATAATATATTACATTTTGTTATATTATGTTATATCATAATATATTATGTTATGTTATATTATATTATACTGTATTATGTTATATCATAATATATTACATTTTGTTGTTATATTATGTTATATTATATTGTGTTATATTATATTATGTTATGTTATGTTATATTATATTGTTATATTATATTATGTTATGTTATATCATGTTATATTATATTGTTATATTATATTATGTTATGTTATATTATATTGTTATATTATATTATATTGTTATATTATGTTATGTTATATTATATTATATTGTTATATTATGTTATATTATATTGTTAAATTATATTATGTTATGTTATATTATATTGTTATATTATATTATGTTATGTTATATTATATTATACTGTATTATGTTATATTATATTATGTTATGTTATATTATGTTATGTTATATCATGTTATATTATATTGTTATATTATATTATGTTATGTTATATTATATTGTTATATTATATTATGTTATGTTATATTATATTGTTATATTATATTATGTTATATTATATTGTTATATTATATTATGTTATGTTATATTATATTATGTTATATTATATTATATTTTGTTATGTTATATTATATTATGTTATGTTATATTATATTATGTTATATCATATATTATACTATGTTATGTTATGTTAAATTATATTCCATCCATCTTCATACTCGCTTATTCCCGTTTATCAGGGTCGTGGGGGTCTGCTGGTGCCAATCTCCGGCTCTCATAGGACGTTGGGTGGGGGTACACCCTGGACAGGGCGCCAGTCCGTTATATTATATTATATTACATTATGTTATATCATATTATGTTATATTATATTATGTTATATCATATTATATTATGTTGTTATATTATATTATCTTATATCATGTTATATTATATTATGTTATGTTATATCATATGACATTATGTTATATTATATGGTTAGTTACCCATGTTTTACAGTTCATAAATGTATCTATACTTAAAGCCTGAGAATTGTTTTATTTACAATGGAATTCATTGGTGTTATTTTATTTATAAAATAATTGTACATTTTAACAAACCTTTTATTTTATACAAATGCCAATAAATTAAGTTCCAGTTATGGTAGATTGTGTTTCTTCCTTTTTAAGTTTCTACATGAGATGTTTACTGTATGTAAGGGACCCGTACCAAGATTTATTACCAACAATAAACATGTGTGAAAGTAATTAGTAAATTTTACTTTGGATACTATTTAATTGAGCTACTTTTTACTTGTACTTAAGTTTTATTTCCATCAGTAACTATTTCTACTTCTGGTTTTGTGAAATTTACTGTTATTTTATGCTTTTTAATATTTGTGTTGTCTTTGTGTAGGTTTATTTATTTTGGGACGTATTTGAGTGAATTTGTAATTTGGTTTTGGAGTCATTTTCTGTATTTTGTCTTTTCTAAGTCAGTTTGTGCATTTTTGTGTTATTTACTTTCTGTGACTCAGCAGAATTAGTTACAACTACATGTACAACTTTCTAAATGTCAGCTCCACCTTTAGGGTTAGATGTGTGTGTGTGTGTGTGTGTGTGTGTGTGTCCACTTCCTGTCTGTGAATAAACTGTTTGTATTGGAGGGAAAATAATCACATTTCTTCACATTTAAACCGTCTCTTCTAAACACACAAAGGTTTAAAATAAAGAAAAAAATGTTAAAAGTATTTTTCAACAAACAAATGCTTCTAAAAACTCTGAAACAGTAAATTAAAACATGTAGATTATTAGTGTTTATTGTATTTAAAAAATATCGTTTTGAACTGGCATATTTAAACATTAACCTAATTACATTTTTTTAATAATATCAGCAAATTAATCTCACTTACTTTGGTTTATTAATATAAGTGTTAATATGTAAAGATACATAAATCCTCTTAGTCATTCATAATTATAAAAGTAATAATAATAATTAGTCATAGTTATATTAAGAAGTTATAATCATTTTTAAAACTACTTCATTCAAACACATGAAAACCAACTTCCACTGTGAACCTTTCACAATAAGAGCCTAAGATAACTCCAACAGATCATGTTGTTACTGATGAAACAGTTTTAATAAAATGAAAAAGATCAAACATTTGTCTAAATCATTATTAAAGGATAAATCTTTCTGTTTTTGTTCTTCAAACACAAACTTTAGTAAATAAAAAAAGTGAATGTTTTTATTTAAAGTTATTATATTTCATCTGCTGTTCTTCTTGTTTTCCCCACAGCATTGATCATCATCAGGAGTTTATGGGACTTTTCTGCTTTTTTCCCTGAGATAAACTGATCTTCTGTTAAAAAAGAAAGAAACAATTGTGAATTCAAACTCAATCTAAAGATTTATTACATTTAATTTAGACAATTTTTCTCAAATATTTAAACATTAACATTCAAAATGAAGCAGAAAGTTGAATAAATAAAGTGTCAAACTATCTTTCGTTCTCAAATGGAAACATTTTCAGTTTTTCTTTCTTTGTGCGCGTCCCATCCTACTTCCTCTTCCGGCCCCGCCCCCTGCGGCCCCGCCCACAGGAAGCAGCTGCGGCGTCCGAGGGTCCTGGAGGGATGTTGATCTGTCCGTCCTGGATCTCAGTGCGAGCGTCAGGTGGAAGGTGTTGGATCTGCTGCTGCGTCTCCAGGTAGAACATCACGTCTCTCAGCTGCTCCTGCAGCTCTGCTATGGTGGCGTCTTTGTGCTCTGCTACACACCGCCAAAATAAAACACTTCATTCATCACAACTCTCCAACAGGACGCTGAACACTGAATAAATACTGTTTTCACAATAAAAGTCACAACTTTCATATTTAGAATTGAGGAAAACACTTCAGATATGATCAACGGGCGGCCTGGGGGCCACAAGCGGTCCTCGATCTTATTTCATACGGCCCCAAAAACAAACGCACAGAATGATTAAAAACACACAACATGACACAGTATGACTACAACAATATAACAACACACACGAAATGTGAGAACAGTAGATGACACCAAATACACACACAAAACAACAACAAAAGGGCGACCCCATTTTTCCCCCAGGCGACCCCATATAGGGTCACGACCCCAAGGTTAAAAAACCCTGCACTAACAACAACAAAACCACACAAAACGAGAGAAACACATAATAAATGACACCATAAACACACAAAATGAATAAAAAATACAGTATTACCAGAAACACTTGTGTTTTTCCTCATATTTATTACAATAATATTCTAATAAAATAATCAATTGATTATAAACGTAACAGACGAACTTCTGATTAAAATAAAACTACAGAATGTTTGTCACAAACCGTACGTTCATAAAAATAAATATTACAGCAGCAACATTAGACTTTAAAAACACGCTGCTGACCTTTAACTTGACTGTTTATACACACACGTGTGTGTGTGTGTGTGTGTGTGTGTGTGTGCGTGTTAAGCTGCAGAACAAATACTGAGCTTCCACTCAAACCTTTAAACTGACATTTCCCAACAGGAAGTGATGTCACTCAACGTGTCAGCTGTGTTTAACTCCGCCCACCTGCTGTGGCTCTGTTATGAGTACCAAATGTGTCCGGACTGCGATGATGTCACAAGAGTGTGCGTACGGCATTGGCTGCACTGACGTGTACTTACAGCGGATCCTTTAGATTACGTCACTTCCTTCACTGTAAGCCTTACGACAAAGATATTACAATGTAAACTGACCATACCATGTTTATTAAATATTTTAATAATAATAATCATTTTGTGGTTTTTAATTGTTAATTTAAAAGAAAAAAAAGATCAAAACACAAAACACAACATTGACAATGAAAAACCAAACAGAAAATAAGATAAAAACCAAAATAAATCAGAATTCAAAACATACATTTCTAATTGTTTTTAATTAGTAAAATAGATGGAGACGTGTTTCACTGTGTTTATGATGTGGAAACATCTGGATGAACAAAGGGGGCGGGTTAATGAGGCTAACGTGCTAACAGCGATGCTACTCACCACTCTCTTTGCGTCCCTGCTCCTCCTCCAGCAGCCTGGCCTGTAGCTGCGTCTGATTGGCTCTCAGACAGCGGTTCATCTCCTGCTCCTCCTCCAGCTCCTGGCTGAGCTTCATCACCCTAGCACCGAGCTGGGTGCACCTGTAGGGGGCGACACACGCTCTCTGATGCTCTGCTGTAATGTCTCTAAAGTGTTTAACACCACCTACTTCTTCTCCACTCCCAGCTTGTCCTTGGACAGCTCTCCCAGACGTCGCTCCAGGTTATCACAGCGCTCCAACGTCTCCTTGAACTTCACCTTCATGTTGTTGATCTGAGGAGTCAAAGTCACAGATACAGTTCAGAATCATTTCATTGGCCAGGTACAGCTTAGAACACAAGGAGCAGCCGTTTGAGGCGTTCTCATATTTAGGTGAAAAAGGATAAAAACAGGAGGAGGTGAGAGACTGGTTTCCCTAAACAGAGATGACAGTGTAAAACCAGGAATAAAACGCGTCTACAAACATACATTTAAGCAGGACACAGTCAAAGAACACGAGACCAGACACAAGGGTAGGGTTGGGTAGGAGGTGGGCTGGGGGAGGGGGTCCGGAGAACAGGATTCCAGCCATTTGGGGACATGGGCGCTGCTACCACGTCTCCAAGTAGCACGAATGGGAGGGGGGCGGGAAGATGGTCAACGAAGGTTTTTGAAATTGAAGACCTGGAGCTGAGCTACTGACAACAGCCAGATAACGTATGGCAACAGTTCAGCAGCAACAGTTCAGCATCAACAGTTCAGCATCAACAGTTCAGCATCAACAGTTCAGCATCAACAGTTCAGCATCAACAGTTCAGCATCAACAGTTCAGCATCAACAGTTCAGCATCAACAGTTCCAGGTGGGAATGAAGGGAAGGAGTGGGGGGGGGGGGGGGGGGGGGGAACCTTCTTGGTGATAAGAAATGAGATGACCTTGGCTAGCCAGGGAGCTAGCTAGGGAGCTAGCTAGGGAGCTAGCTATTGAGCTGAAAGGAAGATAAACAATGTGTTTTATATTTATATGTTAATATTCTGTCCTGGGTGTCTCTGCTGTACTTCTCCCAGTTATTATCCATAACGCGTAGATGATCCATAAGCAGCTCTTGCTTCTGATATCGACCAACACATGACTGAGTGTTCAGAGCTCTGCTACATCCTTCAGCTTTTCTTAAACAGTCACCAGCGTAGTACGGACTTTTCAATAGATCAGGAGACCATTAGCTCTGATCAGCAGCATGTCTACTACCATGTAGATGTCCTCCACGTCTTCCATGGAAAGAATCGACAGACTCACAACTCGCCACTTATTCCAAGGGTCAAGTGTGTATCCAGCCGTAAACGTCCCACTTGGACATGCAGGTTCACCACCCCCGGTTCTTTTTGTAGAAAATGTGGTTGATAGCACTGAGAGAACAACTAATTAATTCCATGATTCCAGTTTTAAATGAGTCACAGAGAGAAACTCGTTAGAATCACAGGACCAGACAAAGCAGCAGCAGGGAGAGATAAGAGAGGCAAAAAAGTATTTATTCAGCCACCAATTGTACAAGTTCTCCACTTAAAAAGATGAGAGGTCTGTAATTTACATCATAGATAAACCTCAACTATGAGAGACAACATGAGAAAAAAATCCAGAAAATCATATTGTAGGATTTTTAATGAATTAATTTGTAAATTATAGTAGAAAATAAGCATTTGGTCAATATCAAAAGTTCATCTCAGTACTTTGTAATGTACCCTTTGTTGTCAATGACAGAGGTCAAATGTTTTCTGTAAGTCTTCATAAGGTTTTCCCACACTGTTGCTGGTATGTTGGTCCATTCCTCCATGTAGATCTCCTCTAGAGCAGTGATGTTTTGGTGCTGTCGCTAGGCAACACGGACTTTCAACTCCCTCCAAAGATTTTCTATGGGGTTGAGATCTGGAGACTGGCTAGGCCACTCCAGGATCTTGAAATGCTTCTTATAAAGCCACTCCTTTGTTGCCAGGGCGATGTGTTTGTGATCATTGTCGTGCTGAAAGACCAGCCATGTTTCATCTTCAATGTCCTTGTTGATTGAAGGAGGTTTTCACTCAGAATCTCACGATACATGTCCCCATTCATTCTTTCCTTTACATGGATCAGTCGTCCTGGTCCCTTTGCAGAGAAACAGCCCCAAAGCATGATGTTACCACCCACATGCTTTACAGTAGGTATGGTGTTCTTTCTCCTCCAAACACGACTAGTTGAGTTTTTACCAAAAAGTTCTATTTTAGTTTCATCTGACCATATGACCGTCACCCAATCCTCTTCTGGATCATCTAGATGTTCTCTATCAAACTTCAGACGGGCCTGGACATGTAGTGGTTTAATCAGGGGGACACGTCTGGTACTGCAGGATTTGAGTCCCTGGTGGCGTAGTGTGTTACTGATGGTAACCTTTGTTACTTTGGTCCCAGCTCTCTGCAGGTCATTCACTAGGTCCCCCCGTGTGGTTCTGGGATTTTTGCTCACCGTGATAATTTTGACCCCACGGGGTGAGATCTTGGAGCCCCAAATGGAGGGAGATTATCAGTGTCTTGTATGTCTTCCATTTTCTAATAATTGCTCCCACAGTTAATTTCTTCACACCAAGCTGTTTACCTATTGTAGACTCACTCTACCCAGCCTGGTGCAGGTCTACAGTTTAGTTTCTGGTGTCCTTTGACAGCTCTTTGGTCTTGGCCATAGTGAATAGGCCTTTCTCTCTCTCTCTGACAACATTTCTCTGTGTTGTTGCTATGACGAGGCAGTGTGTATCATAGTGATCAAAATGATTCTGTGTGAGCAAAAAGGATCTAATGTAAACAGTCTCATTGTTCCACCTGATCTAATGTGACAGCATGAAGCTTTAAGACTGGGAAAAATCCACAATTTAGCAGCGTCATTGTTTAAGCCGTAGGGTTCAAAGCGTGAGAAAAATGCAGCGGCTAACAGTCCAGAAATGAGGGTATCTAGTATATACTATAGTATGATTAGAAAAAGGAGCGTTCTTCCAAGTTATCCAGATACATTTAGAACCTGCAGCATTAAAAAGCTGACGCACACTGAGGCTAAATATCTGTTGATTCTTCAAATGTATTCAGAAGTTTCAAAGTAAAGGTGAAGTTCATCAGCTCTACATAGAAATGCATGAATAGATCTGACTGGTTCTATTAGGCCTGTTCATTGCCATGGATCTATCGATACGATCTTGTTACTAAACAATACTATATACATCACAATATCAAAGAATACAAACTAATGCAATGAAATACGACTCATTAATTTTATAACTTGTGAGAACCAGTAAATACAGTTAGTGGAATGTTCATCAAAGTGTTAAATTACATTTTATAGAAGTTGAACTTTTGCTTCTCTAACAGATTCTGATTTTAATAAGTTGTTAAATTCTTTAATAAAAACATCAAAGTGTTCACTATAGGTTCTAATCACCTCCTGGGTCGTCTCCTTCTCCAGGTGGACAATCTTGTTCTCCCAGTAGATCCTCTGGGACTCCAGCTGACTGGTCAGCAGGTAGGAGTACTACACACACACACACACACACACACACACACACACACACAGTATTTGAACCTCCTTCCTCTGTGTGTGTGTGTGTGTGTGTGAGACAGAGGCTGACCTCCAGCTGCAGAGCATCAATCTTCTCAGCGTGACACATGACCCCCTCACACTCAAACTGGACCATCTTACCGTCTGTCTTACTGGCCACCAGGCGGTGGACGTAGTTATCTGTGAACACAATCAAACAGTTTGAATGTTGATGACATCATTCATGATCAATACATCAAAGATCAGTTGGAACTTAAAGAGACTAAAGTTTCTTCACTGTAAACATTCTCAGACTGGTGCATTGCATTGTGGGATGTGGAGTTACTTCATTCTGTCTGTGATTTCTTGTGTTTCTCCTCCAAACAAAGAGGAAGTGACATGTTATTATTAATAATATATGAATAGGTCATTATTCTCTGTGATGTCACTCATTACATCACACATTATAAATCAGACACATTCACATCTTTGTGTTGAACAAACATCTGGGAATGTGTTGGAGTCACTGTCAGAGTTTTTAGCAACTAACACAAAAACTCACTAAACACTTCTCAACCTTGGGGTCAGGACCCCATTAGGGGTCACGAGACACTGGGAGTGGGTCACCAGATGCTTTCAAGAAACTAAGAATATTTTCTAAACAATTTCAGCCCATTTTTCCTTGTTTTTACTTTTTCTGAAACTCTCCATATTTTAATCTATTTTCATCACTTTTTTTTTTACTTTTAATGACTTTACTCCATATTTTTATACTTTCCAGACATGTTCATCACTTATAAACCCTTTCCACCACTTTTACACCTAATGTCTATATATTGACCTATTATTGTCACTTTTAACCTCTTTTCATCATATTTCATGATTATTTTTGACAATTTAACCACATTCATCATTTGTCATGTCCATTATTTATCAGTTTAAACTAATTGTTCTAATATTTACACTTTTTCTGTCTGTTTTTATTCACTTTAATTTATAACTTTGAACCAATTTCTGTGGTTTTTAAAATCTCATTTCACCTCCTTTTCCACCATTTTTATTCACTTTGAACCATTTTATTAGTGATTAAAACCATGATTTCCATCTTTAAGATGAATATAATAATAATAAACGTTCCTGGATAACAGTGGATATTATTCAGATGAATAAATAAATGTGGTTATCACAGATTAATAGAACAATAAACCATCATTTTACTGACTTTATGGATGGACCCCAAAAATCTCTCCTTTATTCCCCCTTATAGATGGTCCTGTCTCCATATGACTGTTCTTCAATGTTCATGTCTGTGTTCAACCACCTTCAGATACAGTGGGGGTCCCTGCTCTATGGGACCTTTATTTTGGAGGGTCCCTGCTCTATGGGACCTTTATTTTGGAGGGTCCCTGCTCTATGGGACCTTTATTTTGGAGGGTCCCTGCTCTCTGGGACCTTTATTTTGGAGGGTCCCTGCTCTATGGGACCTTTATTTTGGAGGGACCCTGCTCTCTGAAACCTTTATTTTGGAGGGTCCCCGCTCTCTGAGACCTTTATTTTGGAGGGTCCCTGCTCTCTGGGACCTTTATTTTGGAGGGTCCCTGCTCTCTGGGACCTTTATTTTGGAGGGTCCCTGCTCTCTGGGACCTTTATTTTGGAGGGTCCCTGCTCTCTGGGACCTTTATTTTGGAGGGTCCCTGCTCTATGGGACCTTTATTTTGGAGGGTCCCTGCTCTCTGGGACCTTTATTTTGGAGGGTCCCTGCTCTCTGGGACCTTTATTTTGGAGGGTCCCTGCTCTCTGGGACCTTTATTTTGGAGGGTCCCTGCTCTATGGGACCTTTATTTTGGAGGGTCCCTGCTCTCTGGACCTTTATTTTGGAGGGTCCCTGCTCTCTGAAACCTTTATTTTGGAGGGTCCCTGCTCTCTGAAACCTTTATTTTGGAGGGTCCCTGCTCTCTGGGACCTTTATTTTGGAGGGTCCCTGCTCTCTGGGACCTTTATTTTGGAGGGTCCCTGCTCTCTGGGACCTTTATTTTGGAGGGTCCCTGCTCTATGGGACCTTTATTTTGGAGGGTCCCTGCTCTCTGGGACCTTTATTTTGGAGGGTCCCTGCTCTCTGGGACCTTTATTTTGGAGGGTCCCTGCTCTCTGGGACCTTTATTTTGGAGGGTCCCTGCTCTATGGGACCTTTATTTTGGAGGGTCCCTGCTCTCTGGACCTTTATTTTGGAGGGTCCCTGCTCTCTGAAACCTTTATTTTGGAGGGTCCCTGCTCTCTGAAACCTTTATTTTGGAGGGTCCCTGCTCTCTGAAACCTTTATTTTGGAGGGTCGCAGGCTGAAAAGGTTGAGAACCAAAAGTCTACAGGACTCCACATCCCATAATGCAATGCACCAAGGTCAATGGGAGTGTTTAGGGGGGACTGTGCAGCAGTAATATGAACGTAGTATCTTACAGTATGTGTGGAACATGATGGTGTACAGCACCTCTGTATAAATGTAGAACGTTTAATCTTCTTCACTCACACACAGACGCACAGTCAGCAGGTTTCTTACCTCCAGCGTAGTCCCACACACGGTGGTTGGTGAGCTGCATGGCGTACGTGTGCTGCGTTTCCTCAAAGTGTTTGTAGGCGTGACGGCTAACGTAGCGGCCGCACCCGATGTGACCACAGATCAAACAGATCCACAGGTTCTGCAGACGCAAACATTAGAAACACGTGAAAAACACGACAGAGGAACCAAAGTGATGTTCTGTAGAAGATGAGCAGCGTGGTGGACCTCCTGCACGCCACACTCGAAGCATTTGTTCTCCTCCACGGGTTCTGGAGTCTGACAGTACCTGCACACAGGACATCTGAGGAACACACAGCAGTGTTAGGAACACACACACACAATCACAGGAAGAGGCGTGGCACTCACGAGGCGTCCTCCCAGCGCTGCAGACACTGGCTGTGGAAGCTGTGGTTACACAGCGTGGTTAGAACGCCGTTCACCGACTCGTCCATCCTCTCCAGACACACGGTGCATTTAGGAAGCTCGGTCAGCTCCATCACAGGCAGGCTGGCCCCCTGAGGAGGATGTAGGGCCAAACCTGAGCTTCAAAATAAAAGGGCTTTAAAGGATCCTCCACTGTTTTTACAAGTGTGGCCCAAAGTGACTTCTACAGTCAGTGATTTACTCTCTAACTTCCTCCACCAGAGCGTGTCAGCGCACTGTTTAAAGGAGAGTAAAGGTCCCTTATGAGAGCTCTTCTTCTCTGCTTCATTGTCTACTACCAAACTACAGAGTTGGAACTGTCGCCCCCTGTGGTCACAGATTTAGATTATTATATAAATCATTAACCTTTATTATTATATTTTATTCTTCCGTTTCCTCAAACTCGTCCCACAATTTTAAACCAATTTCAACAATTGATTATCAAACTTTTCTGAAAATTCTACACATCTCTGCTATGTTCCAGTTTTTTGAAACTTTTCACCTTTTTGAGTTATTTCCCGTAGAACTTTTTGCTCTCTTCCATTTTCATTGAAAGTTCCAACTTTTTTTCCTCTTATTGGAACTTTTAAGCCCTCATCGTCAGCCATTTTGTAACTGATGCAAACCATGGAACCTTTAACATGTTCAGCTACTACCACCAACCATTACAACCTAAATGCTAATAATAAGCTATTGCTAGGCTAATTATGCTAATGCTAGCATTAGGCTAATGCTACAGCTAGGCTAATAAGGTTGCTGCACTAATGCTAATGCTAAGTGAGCAACTAAGTAAGCAATGAAGTGAGCAACTAAGCAACTATTGAGCAACTAAGTGGGCAACTAAGCAATAAGTGAGCAACTAAGCAACTATCAAGTAACTAAGTGAGCAACGAAGCAACTATTGGGCAACTAAGCAATAAGTGAGCAACTAAGCAAGTAAGTCAGCAACTAAGCAACTATTGAGCAACTATTAAGAAACTAAGTGAGCAACGAAGCAACTATTGAGCAACTAAGAAACTAAATGGGCAACTAAGCAATAAGTGAGCAACGAAGCAACTATCAAGCAACAAAGTGAGCAACTAAGCAACTATCAAGCAACTAAGTGAGCAACGAAGCAACTATTGGGCAACTAAGCAATATGTGAGCAACTAAGAAACTATTAAGAAACTAAGTGAGCAACTAAGCAGCTATTGAGCAACTAAGCAACTAAGTGGGCAACTAAGCAGTATGTGAGCAACTAAGCAAGTAAATCAGCAACTAAGCAGCTATTGAGCAACTAAGTGAGCAACGCAGGCCAGCACCTGCATCCTCATTTGTATTTTCTTCAGGAAATGTAAATATTCTAGTTATTTCTATTATTTATACTCTATTAAAGCTGTTAAATGATCTAAAAAGCTACTAAATGATGTTTTTTCTCAGCTCGACCTGCTGTGCGCTTATCACCTACAGCCGAGAGGATCTTTTCCTCAATGGATTACGAAGCGAACAAGGCGTAACCGAGGACTTTATTGACACGCATAACAAACCGCTGAACATAGCCCAGACACCGAGCTCCCCGTGGAGACACTTGCCTACGAGCAGGAGGAGGAGGTGACGCAGGGAGAGGAAACAAAAGCGAGGCTGCCGGGCAGGCGTCCTCGCACAGCTGCGGAGAAGGCCACACAAACCGCCGCTGCCCAACATTTTCCTCTCTAATGTCAGATCCCTCGCAAACAAGATGGATGAGGAACCTGGACTCCAGTAAGAGCAGGGGAGGGGGCGCTCTGTATCTACGTGAACAACAGCTGTTGCACAAATGCCACCATTATTGACAGGCACTGCTCTGCAGACCTGGAATTTGTTATGGTTAGGTGCAGACCCCTGTACCCTCCGCGTGAGTTTGCCGTTGTCCTGGTAACTGCTGTGTACATTCCACTGGATGCTAGCATTAGCACGGCTATTAGCCACTTAAACAATGCTCTCAGCCGGCAACAGAACAACCACCCCGGAGCAGTGCATGTGATCTCGGGGGACTTCAATCATGCTGATTTGAAAGTAGTGCTTCCTAAATTCCACCAGCACATTAAATGTGCCACCAGGGGAGCTAACACCTTGGATAAAGCCTACTCCAACATTAAGCATGCTACAGGACCACTCAGCTGCCCCACCTGGGCTCCTCTGATCATATGTCACTGCTCCTGATTCCTGCATACAAACCACTGAAGAGGCGTTCACCCCCCACAACTCGAACTGTGACATCTTGGCCCGACGGTGCTTCCGCAGCAGCTGCAAGACTGCTTTGAAAGCACAGACTGGGACATTTTCTGCCATCAGAACTTGGGGGTATTCAGATCAGTAGTACTTGGCTACATCCAACACTGTGTTAACACCGTCACAGTGGATAAGCATATCTGGATGTTTCCAAATCAGAAGCCCTGGATGAACAAGCAGGTCAAGGAACTGCTGAAGGAGAGAAACAGCACCTTCAGCTCTGGAGACAAGGAGCTGTACAGCTGTGCTCGTGCTGCTCTGAAGAGAGGCATCAGAGAGGCCAAGGCAGTCTACAAGCAGAGAATCAAGGAGGACTTCAGCAGCAACAACAGCTGGCAGATGTGGCAAGGGATCCAGCACATCACCAACACCACCACAATCTCTGGGGACGCCTCATTGGCGGAGGAGTTTAACCATCCACTTCTTCGCCCATTTAGAGGTTGAGCCATCAGCGGGGCCCACACTGCAGCTGACATCCCTCCACAGCCAGACCTTCACCGTGCAGGAAGAGGAAGTGAGGGCCCTGAGGGCAGCGAACCCCGAAAAGCTGCTGGACCTGATGGTGTGACTGAAAGGGTGCTGAGGGACTGCGCAGACCAACTAGCTGGGGTTTTTACCAGCATCTTTAACCAGTTCCTCTCCCAGTGTTTCATCCCATCCTGCTTAAAGTCATCCACCGTCATCCCTCTGCCAAAAAAAGACAATATCAGCAGTCTCAATGACTACTGGCCAGTGGCACTCACCCCCATCATCATGAAGTGTTTTGAGAAACTGGTCCGGAGTCACATCATATCATGCCTACCGCCCACACTCGACCCCCACCAGTTTGCCTACAGAGCCAACCAGTCTATGGAGGACATCATCGCCACTGCTTTGCACACCACACTGACCCACCTGGAACATTGAAGGAGCTACATGAGACTGCTCTTCCTGGACTTCAGCTCGGCCTTCAACACCATCATCCCGAGCACACTGGTAGGCAAGCTGGATGATCTGGGTCTCTCCCACAACATCTGCGTCTAGATTATGGACTTCCTGACAGACCGCTCCCAGAGGGTGAAAGTAGGACACCACCTGTCCTCAGCACTGAGCACCAGCACCGGCTCTCCACAAGGCTGTGCACTAAGCCCCCTATTCTACACCCTCTACACCTACGACTGCACCCCCATCAATAAGTTTTCAGATGACACCACGGTGGTGGGGCTCATCTCAGGAGGAGATGAGACAGCTTACAGGGTGGAGGTGAAGAGTCTGTCAGAATGGTGCACCACCAGCAACCTCCAGCCGGTGTAAACCGGACATTCAACATAAATGGGGATGGGGTGGAGATGGTGTCAGACTTTAGGTTCCTGGGCATCCACATCAGTGGGGACTTGAGCTGGACTGTTAACTCCTCAGGAAGAACAACTTAAAATCAGAGCTCTTGTTGTGCTTCTACCGCTGCTCGGTGGAGTCAGTGCTGAGCTGAGGCATCTCGCTGTGGTTCTCCAACTGTACCACAGTAGATAGGAAGAAGCTCCAGAGGGTCATAAACACCGCCCAGAGACTGATTGGGTGCCCTCTCCCACCCCTGGAAGACAAATATAACACCCGCTACCTCAGGAGAGCCCACAACATCCTTAGGGACCCCTCACACCCTGGTCACCACCTTTTCCAACTTCTGCCCTCAGGGAAGTGTTTCAGGGCAATAAAGACAAAAACAGTTTCTACTCAAGAGCTGCTGTTGCCCTGAACGCCTCAAACCCCAACAAACCCTGAATCTGCTGTTTTAATACCCCTCTTTTCTTGTAAAATATCCTTTGTTTTCTTAAGATTATAATGTCCATCACTATTCTATTCTATTTTATTTTGCAGTTTTTACAGACTTGATTAAATGTTTTTTGCACCATTTATCTTTGCACTACCTTCTGTTGTTCACACTTTTTTACGAGAGCTGCTATTTTTTTAATTTCATTGTGCATCTAAGAAGTAACAATGACAATAAAATGATTCTGATTCTAAAAATCTACTAAATGATCTAAAAATCAGGCTGAATGTTTCACTCCAATAGGAAACAATGAGATGTTTACAGGCAGTGGGGCCTTGTGACATCATCAATCATGTGACTTAAAGATGGAGGAACACAGGATCTAAAACTATAAAGTAGAAGGTTTTAGGACACATTTATAAAAACAGTGGAGGATCCTTTAAAGTAAATAATATCCAATGAGATAAAACACGTTGCTTGTTTGGGGGTTCTACAGGGTTCTACAGGGTTCTACAGGGTGCTCTTTCACCTCCTCAGATCTGATGACCTCGGCCCGCTCCACATACACCAGCTGACAAACGGCTTCCTCGATGGAGTTGAACCGTCGACCGTTGCAGGCCGTGTAGAAGCTGTCGGCGTCTGCCTGAGAGCACAGAGCAAACCAATCATTCATATCAGTTATTTTAATGCATCAGCATAAATGTGGGCAGAAATGCTTCTGAGAGGCAGACTAAAAAAGGGCGGAGTTTGTGTTTGACATGTGATCATGACTTGAGGGCGTGGTTAGTGATCACACCGCTCACTGTTAGCAGAGAAAACGAAAGAGCGTGTTCCAGCTAATTACATATTGGTTTTAGTCACATTTTAGTTCTTTTTATCCTGAATAATAGTTTTAGTTGGAACGTTTTTTTAATGCTGTTTTATAAAAAAGAGTCTTAAAAACGTGACCGACTTTATAAATCAGTGTTTTATGCCTCGGGTTGATCTGTGCTGTTTGTGTGATTATATAGAAGTACAGTGAGCTAGGCCAACACCACACGGATGCTCACCCCGGGAAAAAAAATAAATGACTTATTGATGAAAACAATGACAGATCTTGTTATATTTTATTGTACAACAGTTAGTTCCAAACATTCCAAGAGTGCGGATTTCTTACGTATCATATCACTCCAGCTGATATTAGTACCATTAATTACCACTACACACCACAGTACACCATTATAATGTTCACAGTGAAGGTCTTAATGCACAATTTGGATTTTTTTCAAACTGATTTTTTTTTTGGTGATCGTTCATATTACACATTAAATGTTTCTTAAAGGGGACATATCATGGTTTTAAATCCTTCCTTTTTACATATAAATCATACAGTTATGGTCTATATAAAGCAGAACTGCAATGCTTGGGTCTGAATTCCTCATTATTATAGCTCCACCCCTTTTCTACCCCTTTTCTGATGTGCTTCTTAGAGCAACTCGTTTTGGTGCTGTCTCTTTAAATGCAAATGAGACACTCCATACCCCGCCCCCTCTTCAGGTGACACTCGGTTCAACTCCACCCTGCTCGGCCATTTTTGTAGTTTGATAGAAGAGATACGGCTATGTAGCGGTTCATAAACTTTTTATTCAGAGGTTATTTACAAAATGTCAACAACGTTAGACTTGTCCATCCAGCCTTACATGTTCCAGCCAGAGTCTGACCCAGTGGAGCGAGATGAAAATGAAGATGATGAACCTGCAGAACCCTAACAAGTGAGCTAACACAAGCACCGAGCTAACGCTAGCGCCAAGCTAACGTCACAAAATGCATTTTAATACAGTCTTTTCAAAGACAAAAACGTCAAAATGAAATGACTAATGAAAACTTTAGACTTAAATTAAATCACGTAGGCCATATCATCAAGGATCTAAAACGAGCACACAGCGCTAACATATGAAGACGGTGCAACTGCTAATGCTAACAAAACAATGACAGGGACGTCTTATCATCACACTTTTTAGCGTTATTTACAGCTTACCGAAGTGCTCTGTTCATCGTCTCCAAAGATAGAAGGAATTGAACCCTCAACCAGACAAAGTCTTTCTGTAAATCCTTCTTTATACTGGTGGAGGTTGATGAAGCAGTCATCATTGAAGTGCTTCACACACACAAAAATGACCTTATCCACAGATGTGGTACATTTCTATAAAAAATAAAACTCAACCAGACACTTTGAAAAGGTTCTGATGCTGGGAGACGGTGTAATGAAGCGTGTGGGTTACTACATCCAACAACCCAACATTTAGACTTATCCTCTCGTAACTTCTGCATCCTGGAGCTTGGACTACAAAATAAAAGCCAGAAATAAAAATGGTGGATTGCTCGAAGTGTTGGACCTGGAGTTGATGAACTAATTTGGCAGTTCTGCTGCAAATACTGTGATGTAATAGTTCAAAAAACGTAATAGAGAATAGAAAAATCTAAAGAGATTGAAAAATATGAGCAAAACAGAATATAAAGATATCAATGGAGCACCTGAAGAGATTAATTTGATTTTTTCTGTACTTCTAAACACTCTAAATATACAACAAAAAGCATTTAAGGGCTAAAAAAGTGGATTTAGCATCATATGTCCCCTTTAGATCAGTTTGGAGTATGAACGTAATGCAACCCTGAAGGGACGCGCATTGCGCAGAAAAGGTCCTGAGGTGACCCCTGATCCCACGGTGTTTACGTTAGTAGTTTAAGTTAGTAGTAAATATTTGTATTGATTAAAAAGCCTAAGAAGGTAACCAATAGATATTTGTT
Source organism: Gouania willdenowi (assembly GCF_900634775.1). Lineage (NCBI taxonomy): Eukaryota > Metazoa > Chordata > Actinopteri > Blenniiformes > Gobiesocidae > Gouania > Gouania willdenowi. The sequence goes on along the minus strand of NC_041055.1, from coordinate 118,382 downwards.
TTTAGTGTATTTTACAGCTGATTTGGGACCATTAGCATCTCTTATGCTGTGAGCCAGATAGCAAAATAATAGGTGACATGTAGGAGGTAGCAGCACCTTTGGATGAGAGATCATCCATGCTCAGCAGAGCTCAGAGAGAGAGAGGAAAGGAGTTTATGAGACAAAAAATGGCGCTACGTACAGAGTTGACGTTCCCAGCAGCACACACTCAACCAGAGCATCTGTGGAACTCATGGATAATGTGGCGATGGTGAGATAAAACAATAAAAAAACAGGGAAAGCAGTGACACACTGCATGTCGGGGAGGAAGAGGAAGTTACGTGTGCAGACTGACGGGAGAGAAAGTTGGAGGAACGCCAAAATACAGTAAGAAATCAATTCAACTCTGACCCAGATAGATGAATAATAATAATTTTATCATCAAAAGCCTGGTCTCAGTGTTTTTATTTGTTTTATATAAGGAAACAATATTCAGATGGTAGAGTTGTCACTAAAGCAAAAACATAGCTTTAAAGTCACTGACAGGGTTTTTTTTTTTTTTTTTACAAAAAGGCTTTTTTCTCAGCTTTTTGCTCTGAAACTGAAGATTTCAGTAAAACTTGCTCTGTTTAACAGCTGATTACAAAAGAACGGAACGAGCCAGAAAAAAATAAAGTAGAGGCTTCAATCTTTCAGAATCTGGTGTCAGATTTCAGATAGTCATAGTAGAAAATATTCTGTGGGTCTTTAAAAATCAGTCAAAATGCTCAAAAACGGCTGGTACTGAATGAGCTAATTCTAATTGAACTTTAGTAATTGAGAACGTAATTGTAATTGACTTTCTGAGGATAAAACAACAATTGTAATTGAAAAAACACTGGTCACTGTAATCATAATTGAATTGTAAAAGAACATGGGTAATTAATAACAATTGTTATTGAAAAATGTAATTGAACCCAACCCTGTTAACAACACGTGTGTCTTAATGATCAGTCCTGCTGTTAACAGTGTTCTCTGTGGAGGACTCACCTGGGAGCAGAACTTGATGAGGACCATGTACTGGTTGGGGGTGGAGTCTCTGATGATCTTCATGTGCTCCATCACGTCATTGAAAGGAGCCATGAGCTTCATCAGGTCATGGCTGGTCATGGTGGCGGGAACGGTGAGGATACACACCATCGCACTGCGTCTCACATCCTCAGTCAGAGACGTCATTTTACTGTTAGAACAAACGTTAGAACACACACGTCATTTTACTGTTAGAACACACACGTTATTTTACTGTTAGAACACACACGTTATTTTACTGTTAGAACACACGTTAGAACACACACGTTATTTTACTGTTAGAACACACGTTAGAACACACACGTCATTTTACTGTTAGAACACACGTTAGAACACACACGTCATTTTACTGTTAGAACACACACGTTATTTTACTGTTAGAACACACACGTTATTTTACTGTTAGAACACACGTTAGAACACACACGTTATTTTACTGTTAGAACACACACGTTATTTTACTGTTAGAACACACGTTAGAACACACACGTCATTTTACTGTTAGAACACACGTTAGAACACACACGTCATTTTACTGTTAGAACACACACGTCATTTTACTGTTAGAACACACACGTTATTTTACTGTTAGAACACACACGTTATTTTACTGTTAGAACACACGTTAGAACACACACGTCATTTTACTGTTAGAACACACACGTTAGAACACACACGTCATTTTACTGTTAGAACACACACGTCATTTTACTGTTAGAACACACGTTAGAACACATACGTCATTTTACTGTTAGAACACACGTTATTTTAATGTTAGAACACACGTTAGAACACACACGTCATTTTACTGTTAGAACACACACGTCATTTTACTGTTAGAACACACGTCGTTAGAACACATGTTGTTAGAACACATGTTGTTAGAACACACATCGTTAGAACACACGTCGTTAGAACACACACGTCATTTTACTGTTAGAACACACATTAGAACACACACGTCATTTTACTGTTAGAACACACATTAGAACACACACGTTATTTTAATGTTAGAACACACGTTAGAACACACACGTCATTTTACTGTTAGAACACACACGTCATTTTACTGTTAGAACACACGTCGTTAGAACACATGTTGTTAGAACACATGTTGTTAGAACACACATCGTTAGAACACACGTCGTTAGAACACATGTCGTTAGAACACACACGTCATTTTACTGTTAGAACACACATTAGAACACACACGTCATTTTACTGTTAGAACACACGTCGTTAGAACACACGTCGTTAGAACACACACGTCATTTTACTGTTAGAACACACATTAGAACACACACGTCATTTTACTGTTAGAACACACGTCGTTAGAACACACGTAGTTAGAACACACGTCGTTAGAACACATGTTGTTAGAACACACATCATTTTACTGTTAGAACACACGTTAGAACACACACGTCATTTTACTGTTAGAACACACGTCGTTAGAACACAAGTTGTTAGAACACACGTCGTTAGAACACACGTTGTTAGAACACACGTCGTTAGAACACACGTCGTTAGAACACGTCGTTAGAACACACGTCGTTAGAACACACGTCGTTAGAACACATGTTGTTAGAATACACGTCGTTAGAACACACGTCGTTAGAACACATGTTGTTAGAACACACGTCGTTAGAACACACGTCGTTAGAACACACGTTGTTAGAACACACGTCGTTAGAACACACGTCGTTAGAACACGTCGTTAGAACACACGTCGTTAGAACACATGTTGTTAGAACACATGTCGTTAGAACACACGTTGTTAGAACACACGTTGTTAGAACACACGTCGTTAGAACACACGTCGTTAGAACACATGTTGTTAGAACACACGTCGTTAGAACACATGTTGTTAGAACACACGTCGTTAGAACACACGTCGTTAGAACACACGTTGTTAGAACACATGTCGTTAGAACACACGTTGTTAGAACACACGTCGTTAGAACACACGTTGTTAGAACACATGTCGTTAGAACACACGTTGTTAGAACACACGTCGTTAGAACACATGTTGTTAGAACACATGTTGTTAGAACACATGTTGTTAGAACACATGTTGTTAGAACACATGTCGTTAGAACACACGTCGTTAGAACACATGTCGTTAGAACACACACGTCATTTTACTGTTAGAACACACGTCGTTAGAACACACCACTGTGGTTAATCCTTGAGTGTGAGACTAGGGCTGGGCAATATAACCAGATTAAAGATGGTATCAACTTATATATTTTGGCGATATAGAAAATGACAATATAGTATAACTTGTTTTTATGTATAAAATCACACAGTACCAATCACATCCTACAAGTATCTAATATTATTCATAGCATGCAGTCAAACAGTGTCCTTTACACTTTTTCCATATTTCTGAGACATATATTTTTATCTTATTCTGTATTAAAATAGTGATTTTAGGAGTCGCTGCTTTCGTTACTTCTCAAAATACATGAAAAGCTCATTTAGATGAACACAGTGTGTTCTAACAGAACTAAGGACGTCCCTTATTTATTTAATTCACCTTATTTTAACATTCAACCCTAAACAGACACTTCTGTGACCTAGCTTAATCAATCAATCAATCAATAAATTAAAAACTTTAGACTTTAGTGTAAGATTAAATAATATTGAATCAAAATGTTATGTTTAGATCATGTAAAGTATGAGCTGTTTATTAAATAAAGTGTGTGAGGTCTGTAGATAGAGGTTGATGTAGAACACACCTGTACGTCCTGCTGTAGGCTCTGATGATATAGACATACTGTAGTAGATTGACTTAGGATGGTTTATTCTCACACACACATCACACAAACACGCCCTCAAACATCTGTGCACAGTGTACACACACTAGCATCAGGCTAGTTAGCATCAGGCTAGTTAGCAGAGAGGCTAGCGGTACGTTTGGTCTCTTCCAAACAGAACAAATGTAGAGATTTATCTGATGTTGAACTCATTTATTCACAAACGTATGAGAACTTGTGTCTAACTCTCCACCTCCGCTCTGCATCCAAACAACAGACAGGCTCCTCCTCTTTTTTCTACTAGTTTTTCTGCAGCTTCAGAGCTTTCTGATCCATTTACACCGTAACCATGGTAACCAGAGTGCTCCTGTTTACCTTCACAGTGCAACAATGAAAAGGTCTGAACGTTGTGTAATCAATATACCGATACGGCTGTATATTAAACCACACTTGCCAACCTTGAGACCTGAAAATTAGGGAGATTTTCAAAAGAGCGGGGGGGGGGGGGGGGGGAATAGTTTGCTTTTGAAAGAGAAAATGAAATAATTCAATTTCACAGTGTTCTTTTATTTGAACAACACATTTAAAGTACCCGTGCAAATGGTAAATGGTGGTAGTAGTAGAATAAATAAAATAAATAACATAAAATTAAACACAAAAGGCATACATTGCATAAATTATCCATCAAAATAAATAAAAATAAAAATAATCAACAAAAGGAAAATTAAACATAGCCGATACAACAATGGCTATAACCATAACAAACACTTCCCTACACATGGTTGGATTTGAAGGAGCAATGCGTTGCAGCCAGTAACACGTAGGTATGGGCAGGACCTTCAAAATTTAATTTGCAGGAAAGGAGTGCGTTAAGGGTTGAATTGTCCATCCTTGTTCTATTCTCTGTCACTATCGTTCTAACCATGCTGAACACCCTCTCTGATGATGCACTGCTGTGGGACACGCACTAAAGTGCCTTCATCAAATGTACCAGAGTCTGGAATCTTCCATCTCTCCCTAGCATGGCCCAAAACCTGTCCATCCCTGTTTCCTGAGGAAGATCTTTCCTGCCAAGCACCTGGTATTCCACCACTTCCTCCCTCAGGTTATCCAGGTCCAACCACAGCTGAGGCAGACTTTTCTCTAACTCTATAACTGCAAATGAAAATGAGCAAATTTAGCATAAGTGAGCTGGGGATATAATTGCTTTCTGTTTTCCTCTTAAACAACTACCACCATCAATTAATGGGGATGCACGGTGCACCTGAGTTTGGAGAAAATTGATGCCGTGACTCTGAGTCCAACACGGACAGGTTTTGGAGGATGATGTTGTCGAGGGGGAATGTAGTTATCATCTTTGTGGTCACAGCTAAAAAGAAGTCTCTAACTGCCCTGTGACACATGATCAGATCAAAAAAATGACAGGCATTGTATGATGGGATGTCAGTTAGCTCTACACAATAATCATAATGTTTACTTGATCATCATTGGGACAGAGGAGGAAAGGTCATCCATGTTGTCCTCCAAGAGGTTTTGTGCAGCTGCTCCAAGGAAGAGTTCACTGTCTGGTAACTGTAGGCTGGCATCCTTCAGTGGGATGTCAGCGATAAGGCTGGCAGGAAGAAATCTTCCCATGAATCTTCTCACCAGGTTGGTCATCTCCTGGTGCAGCCTATGAACCATCACTCCTTCAGCCTAGAAACACATGATTATCAGTTATGAAAAATTATAACGGCATTATTTATTATCACAATTATGTAAGTTTATCTTTTGATAGGCTGGCTGACCTGAAACATAACATTGAACTCTGCCAGTGGTTTGAGAACCAGGGAGAGGAAAAGGTTAAATGTTCTGCCAGCATCTTCACCTTGCCAGGCTTCTCCACATCCTCATGACTGGCAAAATATGTCTGCAGTGCATCCCACTGGCAGAGCACCTGATTTATGCAAGTCAGCAAGTTGAGCCACCTGGTTGCACAGTATCAAAGTATCTTCAGAGTCTCTGTCTGTGAACTCCACAAACTCTTTGAAGACTTCACAACGTTTGGCACTGAAGTTAAGTTTTTTTTTTTTTTTTTAAAGCGAAGAAATTGTTAAATAATGAAAACATGTGCAAGTGTAACATGTGACATTAATATGATGACCTGATGTCAAAGTGAGCATATATGCTGCTGAGGATGTCTTCAATAGAGCCTGATGCCACATCCTGAGGCTCACTGGACCAAAGGACAGATGCATCACATGTCCATTAGGGATGTCTGCATGCCATGACACTGGCATCATCACTATTAAATACCACAACATTTCTCCAATCAATTGTTCTGTCACTAGGAATAAACAATATACAACATGACTTATTAGTGGTCTGTCTCCAACATATTGTAATGTATTTACATTTACCTTAGCACTGTGTTCACTGATCAAAGAGGTTCTGTGCTGTGCCAATGTTACACACTGGCATGTGCAGAAACCTTGTCACCACCTCCTGAGTTTTTGGATCACAAACCCTGGCCAACAAAAAAGAATATTTATTTAGAAAGTAATTTTCACTGACAGCACCCACAAATGGCTTTACAAGAGAAGTGTAAATATAAAATACATACTTTATCCATGTTTCAGCTTGTGCTTTCATCACACATCAAACCAAAGGGTTGGTTTTGACACAGTTCGATCACTTCCTTGTCTAATTCTGGGGCAATGGCACCTATCAAAGTACATAATAATGTAAAAACTGTACGTTCTGCTTACACACACACACAAATATATATATATATATATTTAACAATTTAATCTTAAAATACTAACTCTTAGAAAACAATATTATTTTATATACACTTACCTTTCACTATTTGAGTAGCTTTTGTTCTGCGTACTGGTGAGCGATCTCTAAATCCGGGAAAATATCCTTCACGGATTTGTTGAAAACATCCGCAAACGTAAATGGGATGTTACTTGTAGCTACAGCGTAGCCATCTTTGTGCTTCTCTGACCGTTGATGACTCGTGATGTCCGTTCAGCCTCCGTGTTCAATCGATAAGTCTGACCTACACACACTGCAGCCACATAACCCTTCCCTTTTCAGCTGTTCTGAATAAAGTTAAATTGTTTTTTCCAGTCATTTTGGAATTTGCAGGCATATTTCTTCTTCTTACATGCCGCCATGTCTCTTCTTCCTCTTCTTATGCGGTGTAATCGTTATTATTGTCCGGCCGTAAACGACGCTCAGTGAAGGATGGTCCGCCCCCACAATGTCAGGGCAGAAATAGGGAGAATGGTGGCCCCAGGAGATTTTCGGGAGGTACAATGAAATTCGGGATTCTCCCGGGAAAATCGGGGGGTTGGCAAGTATGTATTAAACATGTATATCATAACTACAATATATAGCAGTATTTGGTATGAACCGGTATACCGCCCACCCCTATAATGATAATAAATATACATATACAGTTGTGTGAAAGTCAGGGCACCCCTTTAAAAACAGCATATTTTATATATTTAAAAAGTTATATTCATATTTACTGTCTCTCTGGTATATGGGAAAAAAAGACAATATTGTCAGGAAACATTAATGCATAGTTACATTTTATTTTATAAATTGAACAAAATTACAAAAATGAAAAACATAATTTTGGCATGTGCAAAAGTCGGGGCACCCTGAGAGTTTCAAAGTGTCAGATTCTTTTTACAAGCTCAGACCTCTACCAGCTCATTGGTCCTGAAGCATGTGTCAACAATTGTCATTAGGGAGTGCCAGCTGGTGCCAATTTGAGGGTTTCTTAAATACGGCGACTCCACAAACCTTGTACAAACACTCAGCAACCATGGGTTCCTCTAAGAAGCTGTGTTAGACAGAAAAAATGAAAGTAATTGATGCCCACAATGCCGGGGAGGGCTACAAGAAGATAGCAAAGCGTTTTCAGCTTGCAGTTTCCACAGTGCGAGGCATATTTAAGAGATGGCAGGTGAGGGGAACTGTGGAGGTCAAGAAGAGATCTGGAAGACCAAGGAAACTCTCGGAGAGAACAACTCGTAGTCTGGTCAGAAAGGTAAACCAAAACCCACATTTGACTTCAAAAGACCTCCAGGAAGATTTAGCAGACTCAGGAGTGGTGGTGCACCCTTCCACTGTGCGCCGATACTTGCACAAACAAGACCTTCATGGAAGAGTCTGTAGAAAAAAACCTTATCTATGACCTCATCATAAAATACAACGTCAAAAATATGCAACAGAACATCTACAGAAGCCTGATGACTTTTGGAAACAAGTGCTGTGGACTGATGAAGTTAAAATAGAACTCTTTGGCCACAATAAGCAAAGGTATGTTTGGAGAAAAAAAGGAGCAGCATTTCATGAAAAGAACACCTTGCCAACTGTTAAATATGGGGGTGGATCCATCATGCTTTGGGGTTGTGTTGCAGCCAGTGGGACAGGAAACATTGCTCGGGTGGAGGAAGAATGGATTCAAATAAATACCAGCAAATTCTGGAGGCAAATATCACAGCATCTGTAAAAAAGCTAAAGCTGAAAAGAGGATGGCTTCTACAACAGGATAATGATCCTAAACATACCTCCAAATCCACCATGGACTACTTCAAGAAACGCAAGCTGAAGGTTTTGGAATGGCCTTCACAGTCTCCCGACTTAAACATTATCGAAAATCTGTGGGTAGATCTTAAAAGAGCTGTGCATGCAAGACGTCCTAGGAATATTGCAGAACTGGAAGCCTTTTGCAAGGAAGAATGGGGAAAAATCCCAAATAATAGAATCCAGAGACTTGTTGTTGGCTATAAGAAGCGTTTACAAGCTGTGATATCTGCCAGAGGGGGTGTTACTAAGTACTGAAGGTACTGATGCTGTAGGGTGCCCCGACTTTTGCACATGCCAAAATTATGTTTTTCATTTTTGTAATTTTGTTCAATTTATAAAATAAAATGTAACTATGCATTAATGTTTCCTGACAATATTGTCTTTTTTTCCCATATACCAGAGAGACAGTAAATATGAATATAACTTTTTAAATATATAAAATATGCTGTTTTTAAAGGGGTGCCCTGACTTTCACACACAACTGTATATCCTGATCGGGACATAACGTCAGATTCTGATCGAGTCTGAAATCACGTGATCGGGTCTGATTTCTGATCATGTGATTGGATCATCCTGAACCCAGACCTTCATCTAAACAAAACACACTACAGAACTCACTCACACGTGCTGTCCCTCAGAGGAGAAAAAGCCAAAAGTGGAACATATTGATCAGCTGTTAGTTAATGTGTCTCATTTTTCATATCATTCTGCTCAGACTTAATAGTTAAAATATTGAGATTAATATCATATATTGACACTTAGAGATAAAATATGAGTTTTGGTCTATATTGCCCAGCTCTATGATCATCAGACTGAGGGACTCACTTGGTCTTGTAGAGGTGCATGATGCCGTGGATGATCTCCACTGACGGGTTCCCACTGAAGAAGGAGATCTGATCAGGCAGCAGTTTGGACGGAGAGTCAGGGGCCGCGATGGGTGTGGCTCCTCCCTCCTCCTCAACGTGGTCTTTAGCTGCCTGTAGCTCCTCCTCCTGCCTCTCACCTCCACCTTTATCTGAACACACACATCACTTTAAGACACACCCCCACAGACATTGCTCAGATAAACCAAGGTGTGAGGTGGTGTCTGGTAGGGTTGGGGTCAATTATATTTGTAATCACGTAACTGATAATTATGACGTAATTCTAACAGTAATTGTAATTGGAAAACTCTGTTGCTGTTGTAATCGTAATTTAATTGTAATTGAGTTGAGATAATTGACTTTTTTAATTGTAATTGACATGAACGTTCTATAAAAAGTGTTGTTTATAATTTAAATGAACCTGTGGAACCAGTTCTATGTCTTACACAGACGTACTTAATTATTAAAATATGTTTCATATTCACTTTGATTGAGAATCATTTCATTATTAAAAAGATTAAACAAAATTTAAATCTAGGGGTAGTCTCAGACGCCCACAACATAAATATTAATACCAATATATTCATTGATCAGGAAGCCTAACAAGGTAATCAATAGATTAGAAACTAATTAGATTATAAATCATATTTATAAGTGTATTTTACAGCTGATTATAGACATGGGTCAAACTGACCCGTTAGCATTAGAGATGCTAACAGAAAGCTAACACTAGAGAAAAGATGTTTCATAGGGTTATTTATTTCAGGCTTGGTAATTGTTTTTGATTGTAATTTAACTTTAATAATTGAGAACATAATTGTAATTGTCTTTCAGTGGAAAAATAATAATTGAAATTTTAATTGTAATCAGAAAAAATGCTGGTCAGTGTAATCTAAATTGAGTTGTAATTGAACATAGATAATTAAAATGTAATTGAGCCCACCCCTGGTGTCCAGCCTCCTACCTGGGCTGAGTTCAAAGGTCTCTATGACCATGTCCCCCATGGCTCTGCTCCCAATGTGCTGATGCAGCAGCGCTGATCGCTCTAGCTCAGACTTTCCACTCAGAGCGTGTTCAGCCAATCCCAGAGCTTTGTCCCGTAGCTCGCCGTCAGACATGTCGTCCACTGAAAACCACAGGGAAACAAGGAAAACCGTCCAATTTCAAAATAAAACCAAAGGAAAAATGAAGGTATGGGACAAAAACCCAATAATTACACATTAGAAACAAGGTTTAGTGAATTTAAAGATAAACTAACAGGTGGTGAAAAGATAAAATAAGCTTTATTTGTCCCACAAAGAGGAAATCTGCAGTGTTTCAGCAGCATTAGGTAAATAAACAGATAAACAAGACATACACACGCATTACAAACATAATGTAGACATACACAGTACAGAGAAGACATTGCACAATAAAAACAAAACACAACATATACATATGTACACTAAAATATCTGATGCGCAATAATATTTTATTGAAATATCAAAAAAAAGTCATTTGTAATTGAAGCTTCTTCAGAGCACAAAGTAATAGTACAAACTGTACTTATGTAAAAGTTAAGAGAATAAATATAGATTTACTGTAGGTTGACAACTATAACTCATTATAATAAGGGCCTTAATTATGAAGCTAGATTAGCTTTTATTGTGCTAACTTCTAGGATTAAATCAGTATGTGCTGGACTACAAAGCTCATCAACGACTTACGGAGCTAAATCACCATGGTAACTTAGGCTGAAAGTTTTGTTCTGGCTAGGATCTTAGCGAGTACTAAAGCTCCGCCTCCTTAGTAAAACGAGCTGCCCAGTGATAGAAGACCCTGGTTGGCATACATCTGACAGATTATTAATGATAAATTCATCCTTTCATTTACTGATGACATCATTTATGAAAGATATAGATTTATGTCTGATAGACTGATCTACAGTCAGCTGATATATGACGGGTGAAATCATATTCATTTATTAACTCATACACTGAGGATGACTGTAATGAAAACAATGTGTTCTCGTCCCAGTGTGTGTGTGATCAATACGTTTGAATAGAAAAACATGAGTTAAATCATTACATTAATTTATGGTCATTCAACATAACATCAGAGATGAACTCAGAACCAGATTACGTTGGATTAGCAGCAAGAATAAAAAAATAAAAAAGATAAAAACCAGGTCAGAGAAAGATGCAGTATAAATATATAAATAAACATGTAAATATATATAAATATATAAATAAACATGTAAATATATATATAAACATGTAAATATATATATAAATATATAAACAAACATGTAAATATATATATATAAATATATAAATAAACATGTAAATATATATATATAAATATATAAATAAACATGTAAATATATATATAAACATGTAAATATATATATAAATAAACATGTAAATATATATATAAATATATAAATAAACATGTAAATATATATATAAATATATAAATAAACATGTAAATATATATATAAATATATAAATAAACATGTAAATATATATATAAATATATAAATAAACATATAAATCAGTTCAAAGTGTATGTATAAGAGATAATAAAGAGTCTGTTTATCATCCAATAGATTCATATCATAAATAATCTCACGCTTTTACACAATAACAGAGTTGGTGATTTGCTGCCAGCTTTCCCTCCTGGTGTGCGCTGCACTAACTGTTATATTCACTGTCATCATAGATTTATATTCATTATATTTGTTTAAGATCATTATCTGTTCCTCCTGTAAAGACACTCAGTCTGTCAGGTTCTCCATTGATTGGTCAGATGCTGCAAGCTCCACCCCTTTTATGTGAACACGCACGTAACCAGGCTGAAAACACTTGGCTTAAATTAGCGTGTTGTTATCGACTGTCATAGGACAGCTTCTCTCTGACAGGGAATGTTTGGTTAGATGAATCCTGCTGATTAATCAGTTCTCATCCCTCACCCCAAAAAACAAATAAACTGAACCTTAATTGCCATTTTAAACGATAAAATGTAGTCAAGTGATTTTAATTATAGTTCATCTCATAAATCAGGGCTCTAGACTGCGACCAAAATGGTCGCTTATGCGAGTATTTTTTCAGTGTGTGCGAGTGAAAATTTTATCTGGTCACATCCGAGTGAGTGTGTTTGGTGAGTGGGCATCTCTGTGTGTGTGTGTGTGTGTGTGTGTGTGTGTGTGTGGGGTCCATGAACAGAGTCAGACATAACAAGTCGATCACTGAGTTCACGCTCACATTGAGAGCAGCAGTAAAAATGTAAAATGTGCTGAGCTCAGCAATAGAGCGTACACACTCATCAGAATCATCATGGAGGGACCAGAACTGATGGACTATGATACCAGGACAGATGTTCAGCTGTGGTTCTACCAGAGCAGGGGTCTGCAACCTGTGGTTCTGGGGCCTAATGTGGCCCTTTGACTCTTATACAATGGCTCCCTATAGCTTTAAAAAACTATTGAAATAAAGTTTTTTTTTTTTTACAGATAATGATTGACAAATAAAATCACGATATAACAATTTGTTAACCTAAAATAAATCACGTATTTGAATTCCTTCAATAAATAAAAAAGTCTGAACATCTGAGGCTTTTTCACCAAAAATCCTAAATGTAGTTTAACCAATATTTAAGGACAACCTGTTAATATCAAACCATTTTATAAACTTCCTAATTTTGTTCTCTACAATTTCTAAGACATGTTTTAGATTTTTTCTGGAGAAAAATAAGGTAGTATCATCTGCAAATAATATACACTTTGGTAAATATGACACTGACAATATTATTCACATAAATAAGAAAAAGTAGAGGTCCAAGGACTGCGCCTTGGGGTACCCCAAACATCTGATTTTATATTATTATTTATGTTTCCTGTCTTTTTAATAACTAGTAGTTACACATTAACATGACACTCCTCTTATAACATATTTGTACATTTTATATAGTATTTTTGTATGACTTAATGCTTTTTGAAGATCTACAAAAACACTGACAAAGTATTGTTTATTATCAAGGTGAGGTGGAGCTAATAAAATCACTGTTTAAAGGAAACAGTTAGCTCTGAAGCTAACTTTAAAGCTAAGCTAAAGGCTCACCTGCGGAGTACTGAAAGCCCAGTGGAGACGGAGACTGGTCGGCTAACTCCAGACGGATCACAACCAGAGACACGCTCATGTGGTCAAAACAAACTAACAATCCGATAGAACCACAACAACCAGGTGCTGTCGGCTACTAGCTAGCTGCTAATGCAAGCTAACGAAGTGGTTAAAAAGATATAAAAACACATTTATCCGTGTGTCTACATGATAATTAACAGTATGTGTGTCGCTTGCTTTAGATGAAGCAGAGTATAACTGTAACATTTACTAATAATAGTTTAAGCTCTGTTGCGTCGGTGTTAGCAGCTAACTGTGCTAACTGCTCAGCTGATAGAAACGTGTGTTGATTAGCTGAGCTGCTGCCCCTACAGGAGGGAGGAGGTACTGCATTCTTCTTCTTCTTGTGTGGTTCATTGCCCACCCACCCCCCACCCCACCCCAGCATAGCTGAGATCATTAAATATTTCTCCACTTCCTGTCCATTACTTGATGTTCTCCTCCACAGTTGCAGCACTTTAGCTTCACGTCTTCTCTACACTCCTCCAACCTATGATCCTCACCACACTTTGGACATCTCTGCCACGTACCTCCTTCAGTTCTGAACACTCCTCTAATCTCCAAACTTTCCTCAAACCAATCCCAGATACCTTCATACTCTGTTCTGTCCAATCACAAACATATCCAACACTTTCATTCCACACACACTCTTCATTCTCATTGTTTTATCTTTCTGTACTTTTGTTCTACAAACTTTATCATTTCTATCACTTTATTTCTAACTTTCTGATTAATCCAATAGGACGCATCATCTCTATTTTATCATTATCTTCTACTGAGTTTATTCCATTTTCCTCCTGATCACCTTCTATCTTCACCACTACTGTCCTCTGAATCTTTTCTTACACCTTACTATAACCTTTACCTCCGTTTTGAGGTGTTGAAGTTTAAGTAAATCTTGTTTAGAAATAAATAATTTGAGTTTAAAATGTTAAAAAACAATTCTTTGAGCAGATTCCAGACATGATGAATCTTTTAATGCGTACAAAAGAGAATAAAATGCTAACAATGTTGATGTTATTAAACTGAGCCATGAATGCACACACACACACACACACACACACACACACACACACACACACACACACACACACACACACACACACACACACACACACACACACACACACACACACACACACACACACACACACACACACACACACACACACTTTTAAAAATACTTTGCATCAAAGTAATGTTTGTTTGATTGAAAAAAGGATGAATAAATAGAGGAAGTGGAGTAATGCGTTACTCTTTAAAAAAAGGTATAAAAGTGCAGAGCTGAGAGTGATGTCTGCATCAAGCTGCTCTAAAGATACAAAACGTACAAAAGAAATGTGCTGAAGCTCGTAGAAACCCAGAAATAAACCTAGAGCAGAGCTAAAGGAACACATTCTGTTTCTAAGGCATTATTGTACACGAGTCCATGGCTCCGCCCCATCAGTACTTGAGCCAGGGGTGGGCGTCGATGGAGGCCTTGCTGCGGTCGCCGTAGTCGTACAGAAGCTCCTCCCCCGTGTCGATGTCGCGGGACGCCACCAGGATGAGGTGAGGGATGCCGTTGATGTCGTGGAGTTTCGTTTGGCAGTTCCCGTTTTTACTGTGGTTGATCAGTCGACCCATTCGCCCCGATTCCCTGGTGGCGTCAACGCTGTGGGAGGAGCCACAGGACAGCTGTGAGGTCATGGGAGGAGCCACAGCACAAACAGTGAGGTGATGGGAGGAGCCACAGCACAAACACTGAGGTGATGGGAGGAGCCACAGGACAAACAGTGAGGTGATGGGAGGAGCCAAAGCACAAACAGTGAGGTGATGGGAGGAGCCAAAGCACAAACAGTGAGGTGATGGGAGGAGCCAAAGCACAAACAGTGAGGTGATGGGAGGAGCCAAAGCACAAACAGTGAGGTGATGGGAGGAGCCAAAGCACAAACAGTGAGGTGATGAGAGGCTTAGTGAGACAGTGAAACAAACGTTTACTAACATTTTCATCACAAACATGGATTCTTTCTGTCACAATAACTTCCTGGATTAAGCCTGGATCTTCTTTAAACTGCTCAATGAGGTAAATCACCATGGTAACTCCTGACCAATAAGCTGCCCATTGATAGTTGATCCTGATTGGATCATGGCGAGAGTTTGAATTAGCTACATTTCCCCGCTCACCTGCACATATGGCCAATCAAAGAAGGCCTTTACCTGACAGCAGGTGAGGTCATAAAGTCTGTGTGAAATACAAAAAATCTACTAACACATTATGTACAATACATCAAACATTAGGGGCGTAACCATTACTTTAACCACCATGTGATCCCTGTCATGATTGGTTAACTGTTACTTCCTGCTTCCTTTAGACAGTGATGCAGCTGGGGAGCTTTAGACACACCCCCCTGCACACATCCGTCTGTAGTAAAATAAATAATAAAACTGATCAAACAGATGAATAGATCACCTTCACTAATTAATGCAGTGTTTTACAATCGTTTTCTGTTAATCAAAATCACCATCAGCCCTTCATTAAATATGAAAACTGACTCGTAAAAATAATATACATGCAATCACATAATGAAGTTCTTCTTTGATGCTCAATGTTTAGCACGGCCCTCCTCGTAAGTTGCTCTCCATGTTTGTGAATGGTCCAATGCTGCAAACTCCGCCCCTATTATTTATTTATGCATTTATTTTTTTACTTGTCTGCACATGCTGCAATTAATGTATTTTATTGCATAATTGTAGCCCAAAGCACCAAGATGCCGAGGATCCAGCGCACCCCACCAAAGACCCCAACCGCCAACCCAAAGGCCCCCCACCAACATCCAATCCATCCAACCAAGAGCACCCCTCGGGGACCAAGAACCCACCGAGGGGGAGCCTCCCGGAGGCCCCCTCCCCACTCCAACCCATGAACCGGCCACAGTCCAGCAAGACCACACAGCCCCAGATGGCGCAAGGACAACAGCCCAGGCCCCGCTGCCCACCGGACAGCGCAAGCCACAAGGCAATGCCCCCCACCAGAGCGCGAGCGACCAGCAGCCACCACTGCGGGAAGGAGGTACTCCAACAGCACACACCCGGTGTGGAACAGCAGCCCCAGGCAAGGGCGCCCCGGACCCACCCCCGGTCCGCAGATAGCAGGACAGATCTACCAGGCGGCCGACAGCGACCGCAACCACCGGAACAGCTAGCGCCGCCCCCTAGCAAACAGCATTATCTCGAAGCGCCAAGCAACCCGGCCCCAATCCCCCTACAGACGCCAGCAAGCCCACCCCCCAGACCGGGCGGCCTGCACTCAGCCCCTTTTTATGATAAACAGCTTGGTAGTAGGGGTGGACGATATGGAAAATAATTCATGTCACAATTTTTTCTCTGTAAACTCACGATCATTATTTTATCATTAAGATCATTAGACTATTTTCAAGTTATTTACCAGCAAAACAAACCAATTCACCTAATTAAAATCATCACTCTTAAGTACTTTTCAAACATGTTTAAAAATATATGTAAGAAATGTATCAAACTGGTTCAAGTACAATTAACACCAAACACAAAGAATGACATTTTAGTCAGTCTTTTTACTTCAAACGTCTCTCAGTGCTTCAAAACTCAAAACTGATGGAGTTTAACAGGACAGACGAGCATCTGCACCGAGCTTCTAAGGCAGCCGCTAACACAGGATGTAGCTACTCGCACTGTGTCTGTGCACTGAAAGAGAGGAGGAGCGGAGCTTTGAGCTCTGATTAATTATTGTATCTGTAGTGCTGACATGAGCCTGACTAGTAAACAGTGTGATTTGACAGATATAAAAACCTTTGAATGTGCTGTGTATGTATGGGTCACAGACATATGACACAGAAGACACCGCGATAGATGAAATGTGCTCTATAGACAGTTCTACCATCTCTGTGAGTTGGCAGATCGTTGTCAAGTTTTAATCCTTCATGATCTAATATCGTCAGATCGCACACTCTTACTTGGTAGTAAAGCAGCTATGGCCAGCTAACAGGTTTTAATTTATATCTATAGTTTACTTACAATTCTACGAAATACTTCCTAATTTTGATTTCATCTGATTTCTTTTCAAAAACCTGGCTTTCTTTGAGATATATTTCAAGTAAATCAGTCGTCAGAAGCACAAACCAAACCAAACACATGGTCAGTGTTTGTGTTCCTCAAATATTGTGTAAATGTATTTAGAACCAAATTAAACACTGAATAAAAGTTAGCGTAGCGTATCCATCCTACGGTAAATAAATGTTAGCATAGCATGGCTTATCCATCCTATGGTAAATTATGTTAGCATAGCATGGCATAGCCATCCTACAGTAAATAAATGTTAGCATAGTGTATCCATCCTATGGTAAATTATTTTAACATAGCTTGGTGCATCCATCCTACGGTAAATAAATGTTAGCATAGCGTGACATATCCATCAAACGGTAAATACAGGCTAGCATAGCGTGGCATACCCAACCTATGGTAAATAAATGTTAGCGTGGCGTAGCCGTACCAGTAGGTCTTGCAGAGGTACTGGAAGTAGTACATGTAGCAGCCAGTAGCAGGGTTCTGAGCATACTCTGCCTCTCGTTCCTTAGCGTCCGTGATCTGCAGCAGATCCCCGTGATACTCCACCACGTAGTCGCCTTTCTGGAAACAACGGGTGGCGAACACGGCTCGACCCTTTCCTTCAATCAGCTGCACCTGTGATGGAGAAAGAGGAGGCGGAGATGAGACATCAGTGGAAGATGAAACGAAGCGTGATGTGAAGCTGCTACACGTGAACCTACCTCCATCCCTTCCTCTATCCCGTTAGTGATCAGATCATCCAGAAGCTTCTTCTGTTCACCCTGAGAAACACATCAGCTCATCAATCACCATTTAAACCTCTGATCACATGACCTCACCTTCAGCTCGCTCTTGCTCTTCCTTGAGCTTCGTCTGATTGGATAGAAGTCTGTTACTTTTCTGTTCTGAGAGTTCTTCACTCCACTGCTGAAAAGAAAACATATATTATTATTAATAACAATAATAATAATACCTTGAAAAGCACTCGGAGAGCACAGACCTCCGCTAAGCAGCTCGAGCTCAGCTAACACGCTCCGGTCACGGTTACAAGGTTAACAGGATTACTATGACTACCCATCAATGTGACATCAACAAAAAGTTCCACAATATGGATGGGAAAATTAATGGAATGTACTGTATATATTTTCTTTTGGTAGCCAGATCACCACCTGTTCCTTGTCCCATTTATCAATGTTCCTAAAAATTTCATCTAAAACCGTTCATAACTTTTCAAGTTCTATTTAATAATATTTCATGAGATGTCTCGCAATGGGATACACAATCCCTGTAGCCAAGCCCTGATTGGCTGGTAAAGAACGGTTCATCCGCCAGTGACACTCACCCTCTATAAGAAGGAGGGCAGATGTGCAGTTCCTCATTCAAACACTTCTTCTCTCTTTCATGCACATCTCGCGTTCTTAGCTAAACTGTCCACAGGCAGTTTCCTTGGGGTTTTTCAGTCGCCGGGCACTAGTAAGTATAAACGCGTTGTGTGGACCACAACAGGTCGAGAAGCAACCAGCGCTTACCTTGCTCTGCTCAGTAAGTGCTGCTCCTTCACAGGTAAGTAAAATTCAGAGCCCCAGCTCTGGCTGTCGGCTCTCTCCAACGCTGTTGCTTCGGCACACGGTCCTCAAGCAGCTCTCGCACTCCGGTGCTCTGCACCAACAGGTCCAGAGCTCCCAGACATCACCACTTGGCGCCTCCGGTCTCGTGTGTGCCGTCCTTCACTGCCGCAAGGCGTGAAAAACCCAAGCCTCAGCTCCGGCTGACTGCTCCTTCCAACATTGCCGCTATGGCATGCACGTTGGCCTCAGCGGCCTCTCACTCCGGTACGACCGCGGTGACAGCCCCGCTGCTGAGTTCACGGACCCTAGCACATCTGCTGCTGTCCCAGACCACGGCCCTCAACGCCTTCTGGGCTCCTGCGCACGTCAGTCTCCCTCGGATGGTCGAGAGAGGACATGTTTCACAGGAAGTTTGACTCACGCCCCCCTATTCACGTCCACAAGCACGCATCCACACACATGTTCAAATAAAGATGATGTTTACATTGCCCAAGTCCCCCGGCCAAAGGCCAGGGGCGCAGCATGAGAAAGCACAATCCTGTACTATAAATAGCTTGGTAAGGGTACTTGTTGTCTCCACTCGGCGGGAGGCCTTGGCCTTCTGCAGGTTGGATGCTGTGGAGCTCCCATTACCACACTGTCCCGGAAACTAGCAGTACTGCACGCTCGTTCCTGGGGTGCCGCTGTGACAGGGTCGGCTCCTCTGCTGTTGGGGAGGCTGCCGCCAACAGAGGGCTTCACCGCATTCCTGTTGGACCCTCTGGTAGTGTGCAATCCGTCGCCTCAGGAGGGCACAGTTACACCACAAATGGTTTCTCCGGCCACTGGCAGCCTGCCGCCGGGCGAGGGCGCCACCGTACCATTGCCTCCCAGGTTGAAGACTGAAGAGGGAGAAATGGTCAGTGATCGCAGCTCCACCATGGGTGCTGGTTGCGACAATAGAGGGGTTACAGGCTGCAGTTTGCGGCTGTCATTCCCCGTTTTGCCGGTGTAATACACACTCAGACCCTGGGAGACCCGGCCCATGTATTACAGGAGGAGATCGGCTCGCGGCTGAGCAGAGGACCAGACTCGATCGTTCCACAAGCACTGTCCCAGAGCAGTTTTTACTCCAGGTATTTTCTGGTCCCCAAACAAGGAGGGACTGGCATTCGCCCTATCCTGGATCTAATGGCTTTGAACAGTTTTTTTCAGGAAATATAAGTTCATAAGTTCATATAAGTTCTTACGCCTGGTGCATCAGGGAGATTGGTTCACGTCTGTCGACCTGAATTCTGATATATCCCCCTCACAGAAAGTACCTGAGATTTGCTTTCCGGGGAATACGTTATGAATATTGTGAGCTCTCCTTCGACCTCTCACTGAACCCGAGAGCACCCGTCAGCGCAACGGGTGGAGACGTTTAGGGCATGCCTCACGCTGTTTCGACCAGGCAAATCTGTTCAGTTCAGATTATGTCTCCGGTTACTCGGATTGATGGCTTTGGCCATCCACGTCATCCACCTCGTCACATAAATTATTTGGAAATGTCAGCGGTGTTCCTCTCGCTGATCCACTTCCTCCCATCTCTCAGGGAACATTATGTCCTGGTGGAGACTGTCAGTACCACGATGGTGGAGTATATTAACCGCCAAGGTGGTTTACACTCCCGTCGGCTACTGCTGCTAGGACGCAGGCTGATTCTGTGAAGTTGCGATCATCTCCTTTCTTTTAGAGCGATGCACGTTCCCGGAGTCCAGAACGTAGGCGCGGACCTGCTGTCTAGGGGCGCGCCGGTGTATGGGGAATGGAGGCTACAACCACTGGTGGTGCAACAGTTGTGGGCCCGTTACGGATGGGCCAAGGTGGATCTGTTCGCCACGGAAACAAACACGCAGCGTGCATTGTTTTTCTCCCTGCATGGCACGGATGTTCCCCTCAGTGTAGACGCACGTCTAGCCGCACACACTGCTTTACGCGTTTCCCGTTAGCCCTAATACCCCCCACTCTGTCCAGAGTGAGGAAGCAGGATCATGCTCTCATGGTGGCCCCTCACTGGCCAGCCATGCACTGGCTGGCAGAGATTTACCAGCTCCCGCTGCGCAATGATCTGCTGTCACAGATGGGAGGAACGATCTTCAACCACACCCAGAGTGACTGGGACTGTGGGCTTGGCCCCTGAATGCCCTCACAGTGTGTGGTCTCCAGCTTACAGGGCGCCCGGGCCTCTTCCACTAGATTTCTGTATGAATGCAAGTGGGGGTTCTTTATCATAAATATGAGTGAGACGTCTTTCATATTGCTCATGAAACCGAGGTTATGTAAAAAAAAAAAAAAACCTACAGTGTTTCAAGGGTTGGTTTCTCCTGGGGTGTCACACCCCTTTTCAGGGCCCGGGGGGAGTGATCTTATCATCCCTGCAGGGCCTGATTGACAAGCGCGTAGCCTGTTCCACTGTGAAAGTGTATTTAGCGGCAATCACAGCGTGTCATGTGGGCTTTAGGGATTAAACGGTGAGTCAGCTCCTGCTGATCGGCCGTTTTTTGTGAAGGGAGCACACAAGCTCCGTCATGCGCTCAGCTCTTCCCTGGTGATGTGAAGAGGATTTTGGTGCTCAACCCGGCCTTTGTGCAGACGGTGGTCGACTCTTCATCTCCCTTTGACCTGTTGGCCTTCCTGCCTCGCAGGATGAGCAGCGGTATAATTTTTCATGTTCAGTCTGCGCGATACACATGTACATGAACATTTAGGAGGCCTCAGGAGGAGCTATCAGCTCTTTGTCTCCTGTCACCTGCACGCACAACACCTGTCACCTGCACGCACACTCGATTTGATGTAGTGCCACGTCCTGGGCCTTGTTCAGGGGAGTGTCTGTTCGCCCCTGACGTTTGTCCGGGTTTACATGCTGGACTGTTTGCTGTCCTGATGTATAACAGACTCTGCCTTATGGGCTGTTTTTTTTTTCTCGCTCGATAAGCATGTTTGCACTACGGGAGCTCCCATATCCCATAGTGAGACATCTCACAAAATATTATGAAATAGAACTTTAGGTTACTTTTGTAGCCCCAGTTCTATGAGAGATGTCTCACCAGACAACCCTTCTTGCTCAAACAAGTGAGTAGAAGTTCTTATTTTGAATGAGGAACTGCACATCTGCCCTCCCTCTTATACAGTAGTCCCTCGCTATATCGCGGTTCACCTTTCGCGGCCTCTGTGTTTTGCGGATTTTTTTTTACAGTGCAATTTTGGATGCATTTTTTTTTACAGCGCATTGTGTTCTGCATCCTGATTGGCTAATGCTGCGTTTACCCACCAGCAACACATCCAACTCGGTTTCACTGCCTGCTGAAGTGAGGAGCTGTGCTCCTTTTTCTCCTCTCATAAACATAAACCACCAGTGAAAAAATCCGGTGTGATTAGCTCTAATGCTATGCCAGCTTAGTGCTAGAGAGAGAACTTTTACCTGCTATTGCCATCTCCTCACTGATTCTCCTCCACACCTAATCCATCCTAACCCGGTCCTGGTTATAAAGGGCGTGTCCTACAGCTTCTACTCCATGGTTGAATGGGTGAACAGACCGGTGTACGTGTTGATGTGACGTCATCGTCAACAAAGACTCAGAATGCATTTGGCATCAATATCTGATCACTAGCAGTGTGACTCTGAAGTGTTGTATGTTTGAAAACAGGTTTATGTTTTAAAATCTATAAAGGTTTGAACTTTGAAAGTGTTTCAACAAGAGAGAAATGTTAATTCATGTCTGAGAAAAGTGTATAAAGTGTTTACAGCCTTAAAACATGTATAATAGTAAAAAATAAAGCTAACTACTTCGCTGATTTTGCCTATTGCGGGTTATTTTTAGAACGTAACCCCACAATATACGCGGGACTACTGTAGAGGGTGGGAGTGTCCCTGGCAGATGGACAGTTCTTTTCCAGCCAATCAGCGCTTGGCGGATTGAAAAAAGTGCTTCTGAGGGCTATAGGGAGTGTGTATCCAATAGTGAGACATCTCACTCATATTACTCATGGAACAGGGGTTACTAAAGTAACCTATAGTTGCTAACACACTGACAGACAGAAAGACAAACGGAGGATAAAACAGAACCGCTTCGTGATTGGTGGAGGTTATATCATTGTTATTATTGTCCTTCAACACATTCAAAAAACACAAACTGTGTATTTTTATCATTTTCTTTTGTGCACATTCTATTCCTTGTGCATTTTTCCGACATTTTGTACGTTTTTGTTGTATTTTCATTGTTTTGAGTCATTTTGTGTATTTTTATAGTATCTTTTTCAGTTATTTTTGTGCAAATGTATTGTCCATGTGTATTTTTCTGTCATTTTGTGTGTTTATTTTGTCATTTGTGTTTTTTGAGTCATTTCATATATATTTCTCCCATAACATGTTTATTGATGTTGTGGAGACATTGTGTATTTTTGTTGTTGTTCAGTATAAAGCTTGATTTAAAAAAAAAAAATAGATCATGACAATAAAATGAGAATGAAAGAGAAATGAGAACGTGTGTGTGTGTGTGTGTGTGTAGAGTGTATGTGTGGAATGTCTATCTTTTATCATTGGTCCAGACTAATAAAGGTTATATTATCTTTTATCATTGGTCCAGACTAATAAAGGTTATATTATTATCTTTTATCATTGGTCCAGACTAATAAAGGTTATATTATTATCTTTTATCATTGGTCCAGACTAATAAAGGTTATATTATTATCTTTTATCATTGGTCCAGACTAATAAAGGTTATATTTATCTTTTATCATTGGTCCAGACTAATAAAGGTTATATTATTATCTTTTATCATTGGTCCAGACTAATAAAGGTTATATTATTATCTTTATCATGGTCCAGACTAATAAAGGTTATATTTATCTTTATCATTGGTCCAGACTAATAAAGGTTATATTATATCTTTTATCATGGTCCAGACTAATAAAGGTTATATTATTATCTTTATCATTGGTCCAGACTAATAAAGGTTATATATTTATCTTTTATCATTGGTCCAGACTAATAAAGGTTATATTATTATCTTTTATCATTGGTCCAGACTAATAAAGGTTATATTATTATCTTTTATCATTGGTCCAGACTAATAAAGGTTATATAATTATCTTTTATCATTGGTCCAGACTAATAAAGGTTATATTTATCTTTTATCATTGGTCCAGACTAATAAAGGTTATATTATTATCTTTTATCATTGGTCCAGACTAATAAAGGTTATATATTTATCTTTTATCATTGGTCCAGACTAATAAAGGTTATATTTATCTTTTATCATTGGTCCAGACTAATAAAGGTTATATATTTATCTTTTATCATTGGTCCAGACTAATAAAGGTTATATATTTATCTTTTATCATTGGTCCAGACTAATAAAGGTTATATTATCTTTTATCATTGGTCCAGACTAATAAAGGTTATATTATTATCTTTTATCATTGGTCCAGACTAATAAAGGTTATATTATTATCTTTTATCATTGGTCCAGACTAATAAAGGTTATATTATTATCTTTTATCATTGGTCCAGACTAATAAAGGTTATATATTTATCTTTTATCATTGGTCCAGACTAATAAAGGTTATATTATTATCTTTTATCATTGGTCCAGACTAATAAAGGTTATATATTTATCTTTTATCATTGGTCCAGACTAATAAAGGTTATATATTTATCTTTTATCATTGGTCCAGACTAATAAAGGTTATATTATTATCTTTTATCATTGGTCCAGACTAATAAAGGTTATATTATCTTTATCATTGGTCCAGATTAATAAAGGTTATATTATTATCTTTTATCATTGGTCCAGACTAATAAAGGTTATATTATCTTTTATCATTGGTCCAGACTAATAAGGTTATATTATTATCTTTTATCATTGGTCCAGACTAATAAAGGTTATATTATTATCTTTTATCATTGGTCCAGACTAATAAAGGTTATATTATTATCTTTTATCATTGGTCCAGACTAATAAAGGTTATATTATTATCTTTTATCATTGGTCCAGACTAATAAAGGTTATATTATTATCTTTTATCATTGGTCCAGACTAATAAAGGTTATATTTATCTTTTATCATTGGTCCAGACTAATAAAGGTTATATTATTATCTTTTATCATTGGTCCAGACTAATAAAGGTTATATTATTATCTTTTATCATTGGTCCAGACTAATAAAGGTTATATTTATCTTTTATCATTGGTCCAGACTAATAAAGGTTATATTATATCTTTTATCATTGGTCCAGACTAATAAAGGTTATATTATTATCTTTTATCATTGGTCCAGACTAATAAAGGTTATATTATTATCTTTTATCATTGGTCCAGACTAATAAAGGTTATATTTATCTTTTATCATTGGTCCAGACTAATAAAGGTTATATTATTATCTTTTATCATTGGTCCAGACTATTAAAGGTTATATTATTATCTTTTATCATTGGTCCAGACTAATAAAGGTTATATATTTATCTTTTATCATTGGTCCAGACTATATAAAGGTTATATTATTATCTTTTATCATTGGTCCAGACTAATAAAGGTTATATTATTATCTTTTATCATTGGTCCAGACTAATAAAGGTTATATTATTATCTTTTATCATTGGTCCAGACTAATAAAGGTTATATTATCTTTTATCATTGGTCCAGACTAATAAAGGTTATATTATCTTTTATCATTGGTCCAGACTAATAAAGGTTATATATTTATCTTTTATCATTGGTCCAGACTAATAAAATGTTGATGGATGCTTACACCCTGCGTGCAGACTTCTTTCCCATAACCCTGGCTCGTGCTCCTCTCCTCTGCAGGTTGCCGTTGCCGTTGCTGCTGTGTAGAGGAGCACACGGGGAGCCGTTACTGAGCAGCAGCGAGGACGGTGAGCGCTGGACGTCCATCACCTCAGGCTTCACAGCACCGTTGGACATCCTCCCTGAGGAGATAAAACAGGCTGGAGTCACCATGAGTGCTTCACTGTAGTGAGGGTTGATGGCTTGTACCCTCGCTCTGCAATAGGCACACGGGCGAGTGGCGGTCGTCCTGTGTCAGCCTGAGGGTCGTCTTCTCATCGTGGAGCAAAGACAGAGATTTGGGGCAGCTGAGGACGGTGACCGAGGCGCACTGACAGACCACTTCCTGTAAGCAAAGAGGGGCGGAACCTGAATAAATAATGCTCACAATGAGAATGTAACGAAGCATAGAAAAATACAACTTTTCATGATTGGAGGAAACCACATTTCTACTCAGTGATGACTGTGTGAACTAAAGAGGAAATGGTCAAATAGGCCCTAAAACTTCCACATTAACAGAATCCACTAATAAAAACACAATCCACTGTTGAACGCGGAAAATGACAGAATGTGGTTAAAACGTTGTCATCGTGAGGCAAAGAACGTTTGTTATGGAGTAATGTATCATCTCATTGGTTCAGTCAGAATAATCCATGTCAGTTCAATTTATATCTACCGTTTAATTGTAGCTTATTCATTATTTTAAATTACATTTTTATTTTTGACATACGTTTTTGTTTAATTATTACATTTTCTGAAAGAAAAAAAATAGAATTTAAAAAAAAAAGTGAAACAGAATAATAATAATAATAATAATAATAATAATAAAAAGATTTCATAGGGCCCTAGTTAAAGTTTAGCTTTTAAATTAGACTGATTTAAATGGATAAAGAATAACTGGATGGAAAGTATTAATCTTAAAACCACTTGCAGGTTCTTCTTTTAGTTTCTGACTCCTTTAGTTTCCTTTTCTTTAAAATTGTCAGAATGGCATCAAGATTTGATCAATAATCAGAAAAAACCTGCTTTGTGCTGATGGTTCTGTCAGTTTTATACTACAGATGAGACAGACGGGGCAATACTTTAAAAAAAATACTTCACATGATGTCCTTTCTTTGCACAAAAACAACTATGTTCATGTTTTTGTTAAAAATAAAGAAACAACATTAGTGAGTGTCAGCCCTCCCTAGGGAAGGAGGAGCTAAACTTAATTAGGAAAGTTGTTTATGAGCAAAAAATGAAAAAAAAAAAAAAAAAAGAGAGAGAGAGAGAGAGAGCAGTGTTACACCTGAACAAGCGGAAGGGAAAAATACATTTATATAATCAGTTAAAAAGTTGTGTTAAATTGTATCAAACAGACACAAAATAAACAGTCAATAAATATAATCACGTGACAGTGTGAGGCTGGTCATTATTGTTGACATTAATGCTGTAATAATAGTTGTTTACTTTGTTGTGATTGTTGTGGGAGGAGCTTCAGGAGAATTGGACTGATCCACCTCCACCCCATTAAAGACCAGCAGTCCCTTTAAACTGTTCCTGGACCTTTAAACCAGTAGATTCTCCGCAGTAATAGAAGTGTTCACCGTGTCTGTGACTAAACACTGAAAACAAGCTGAGTGGGCTCCGTCTATCACATGGACAGCTAGTGATTCTCATTGAATCAAGACAAGCTAACGTTAGCAGACGAAATAAAGGCTCCCATTGATGTATCTGTAGCTTTATCTTTCACATGTTTCAACACACAGATGATATAATAAACATTATGAAGCAGTTTTAATGTGATAAATGTTTTTAAAGGCTAATTCACATATATCTGTTTGGTTAAAGCCTTGGTCTGAACCAAAGGACTAACTTACCCCGTTCATGTCCGACGTGTAGTCCCGACTCTTCCCCGGTTAACGTGGACACAAACCCGGCTAAAGGTTCACCTGGAGCCCGGTCCGTCAGACAGACTCCTGCCAACACCACAGCCAGCTTCAGCGCTCAATGTGTCCCGTCAGAGCCGCTAGAAACGACCGTGAGCTGAACCGTAGCAGTCCCACAGCCGCACTCCGCCATCTTTGTTACGGCTTCATATAAAGACAAGAAACGGGAAACTACGCCGTCTACCAGCGGACAGCGGTAGTGCAGGTTTATTATTTATTTATTTTTATTAAAATAAAAGCTTTATATTAACTATGAATAAATGTTTTCATTCATATTATTACGAGCAGAAACATTTATAATAGAAGTGGTAAATTGTGTCGTCTGTTGGGTTTTAGTTATTGATTTAGTATTTTTATAAAAATTAAAGTACAAGTTTCCTTTGTTTTCACTGGATGTCGCTGTCACTGACAATAAATATAAGTTTATTTGAATATTTGTAATTTTATTTTATTTGTGTTACGTAAACTGTCCTGTTCTGTAACAGCTCAATAATGTAAAGTAGAATAAAAATAATAATAATACATTTTATTTGTAATGCACTTTACATTTGATGCCAAACATCAACTCCTGCCAAAGAAAAATGATAACAGACCTGTAAAAATAACCTTCACGAATATGAAATTCAAAGGAGAACTACTGAAGCAAGGAAGAAAGCTGAAGGAAATGAAGGTTTTTATTAATGAAAGCCTGACAAAAAAAAAATGCAAGCATCGCATGGAAGGCACGCCAAATAAAAAAAGGAGGAAAGATTTTAAAGACGTGGACAAGGAACTGCAGGATTTACATCACACCACTGGGAGAAGAGAACGGAAAACCAATCCTCATCAAAACGATGGAAGACTTGGGAAAATACGAAGGATCCACCTAAACAACAACATTACTGATGGTAATCATGGATATGGACCCAGATCTATATAAACACTGGAAACAAAACTCACTGTGATTATTTTACGGAGACTGAATTAAATGTGGAAACCAAGAGTAAAAAAGGTCTGTCATTTATCCATTTCAATTGCTAGGTGGTGGGGTGATTAAGGATTATATTAAATTTAAATTCAAAGTGTTTATTGTCATATGTGCAGTTAGAAACACGTTTTCCT
Source organism: Gouania willdenowi (assembly GCF_900634775.1). Lineage (NCBI taxonomy): Eukaryota > Metazoa > Chordata > Actinopteri > Blenniiformes > Gobiesocidae > Gouania > Gouania willdenowi. The sequence continues at coordinate 89,505 of NC_041055.1, read as the reverse complement.
GTACAATGAAATTACTACCTTGCTTATGAACTAAGATATAATAATGTGTTTATACAAGTTAAATCTAACAGTGGAAAATACAACACTGCCAATAGAACTAACAACAGCTGGATTAACCTTGATGTAGAGACAAAACAAGCTGTAAACTTGTGTGTCCAAAAGAGACATTCCCGAGTGGTGACATTATGGATGAAAAGGGAAAAACCTTCCAAACACCTTCGAAAGAGGAACTATTCTTGAACTGGAGGAATGCTAACAACATCTGGCAGGGAACAAGGCCAACACCAACAACGATAGAGAGGAGGAGGAATAAAAACAAGACAACACTGACTACAGATGAAAATACACAAAAAAGGACTGTTCAGAACAACTCAAGAATGTTTGACCAGAGAGACATGTAAACCCATGTAAATTTGCGATGGTAAAACAGGGGACGGGACCCAGATAAGCAAACTGCTTCTCTCGTCTCCTTTTTCGGCATGTACAAAAAAAAAAAAAAAAAAAAAAAAAAAGTGAATGTAACCATGTCGGAAATAAACTGAATAAATAAATAAATAAAAATAAAAAGATGTAATTTACTGAACAAGGTTCACCAAGTCGTCTTCTCTAAAGTGACGGTCACAGACTAATGGATGATGGATGGTGTGTCGCGCTCCCAGAGATAAAATCCAAACACATCTGGTGAGTAGACTCTTCTTTAGGACGTTTGAACACATTCCAAGGACTTTCGCAGTCGAACAAGCATTTTTGGTTCCCAGACATTATGGTTTGGTACAAAAACAAAGGCCGTTTCTTTTCCCTGTGCAGACTGGATAAGAAAGTACGACGACTATTCAAACACATGTTTTTTGGCCTCTAGCACCAGAGAGAATGGGCGTGTATGTTCACTGTGGAGGCGTGGCACTGTCAGCAGGCATTTCCTTGAGGGGTCGTCACTAGAATTATGAACCGCCCATTTTTCATAAGAGGGCGGAGCAGCAGCTCAGAGAGCAGATTATTGAGGATCTCTCAGAGATGCAGGAAGGAATCCCAAAAATACTTTGGGGTGTTTTTGATAAAAAATTTACATTGTAACAAGGTTAAAAGCTCAAAAAAGTTGATTTGCATGATATAGAACCACTAAGTCTTGAAAGAAAAGATAGTTGTATAGTGTACATTAAAATGCTCATTTTTATAAAACACAAAATATGACAAACGTTAAAACAAAGGGTAGTTAATCTTAGTATGGATCCAGTATCACACATTGATGGGACTCTGAACGACAAGCCCTGACCTCCATGGTCTCCAGTGGACCCTACCCGGGAACGACGCACACATTCAGACTCAGGGAGACCATGGCTTTCTGCTTATCTCAGCACTTTAATAAAACTGATGTTATAAACAGTATCAGTGACACACCTCCTCCTGTTTCCACTCCTTCTTCCAAGCTTTCAACTTTTGATTGTTATGTATTTATTTTAATGTTGTTTTCTTTTTTCCAGAAGAACTGAACCAGAGTGAGAGCGTGAAAAGGCTTATTGATCCAGCGTGGTTGCTGCTACGTTCTCTAGCTAGTGGGCGGGATAACACTACAGGATGACAGCGCTAGAGACGATAAAGAAACTTTGTTTTGAGGAAAAACAACATCTTTTAAAAGATGGAGACCAACACCTGAGCTACCAGACCTTCAGCAAAGATAAGGTCAGAACATTGTTGGTTCTTTCTACAGTGAATAGAACAAAAGGAAGGATTGACTTTGTGGATGATCCTCACTGAGGATGTTCTGAGTTGTTGTTGTTGTCATTTTCTCCATGTTTCTGTGTTTCCAACACAAACAACAGATGTGCTGTCGTGTCATGAGATATATGTTGTTGGAGAGTATGGAGGCTATATTAAATAATGTTTATGTTTCTTTAATGGTGTTTATGATGTTGATTTTGTTAGATTAACATACATACATATTTTAGAAACATATGAACTTGACATTGGTGGTCCCCATTTGCAACGCCCTGCCTACCCAACCCTAGTGGTCACGGCATGTCACTGCATGCCTGCTAAAGTATATATGTGTTACCTTAGCAACAACATGAGGCCTTATGACCCCCCACCACTGAGGTGCTATAAATGCCAAAGGTTTGGTGATATACAGTAGCTGTAGTGTTTAAGGGCCTGTAAATGAAGTACTAGTACTACTAGTGAACATTTAGAGCCTCACTAGTATGACTCATAAAGCCATCTCTAGTATAACTAGTCAACCTTTTTGCTTTTAATAGTTAACTTGTAAAAACTGTATCCTAACAAGTTAACTAGTAATGTTAAAAAAATAGGTAAACTAGTTTACATCTTGGCTCTAGCTAGTTAACTAGTAAACATTTTGAGGTTCACTAGTAAACACAAAATACATGTTACGAGTTAACTAGTGGATATTTAGCACATACTAGTTAACATGTTGAGATGTTTCCTCTACTAGTTAACTAGTACATGTTTCAGTGTTCTACTGCTAAACTAGTACAGTTAAAGATCTCATTAGTACAGGAAACTGAGCTCTGATCTCTAATATATGTTCCATCAACTTTCCATAAAGGGTAAGCAGCACTTACTGTAGATATGGACCACATGTGAGGAAACACGGGACCTGTGGGGGGCAGCAACACGCCTTTGATGCGTCTATTCTGCCGGAAAATCAAAAAAGAAGTAGAACAAGAGGAAGGACTCTCATCTTGTGGTTGGGAGTTTCCTGGGTGGAGCTGCTGGTGGCTGGAAGACGGAGAAGGAAAGCATGGCGACATGGGTGGTGTCCGTGTCAGAACCTGACTCACAGGAGGATGAAACAGAGGACGAGGAAGGAAGAACAATCCCAGACTGGTCTCCAGTAGGAAAAGGAGGAAATAGAAACCAAGGGAGAAACGATAGCACGGCAGAGTTAAATAATATAAAAATTTAGACCCTTCATGCTTCACGTCTCTTTGTTTTGGGGGATTTTCATTTTCATACTATTTCACCATCACAAATTAAGATTTTGACGAGTTCTTTATCATTTACCAGCTAACCCTACCTTCTGCACTTCCCTCATTATCTGATGTATTTAGATCCCGGACGAGCCCCCAACTGTCGTAGTGGTTTTGAATGAAATGAGACGAAGTCATGTTGAAGGGTTAAAGGTCAAACGTGGACACAGGATTTATTTGGTCAAAGGTTTTAGAGGCACTGGTCTGGGATTCAGAGGTTTCAGGGTTCTGTAGCTGCTGATAGTGCTAAGCATAACAATGACTGAGTCTCTGTGAAAGACCTTGGTAAATGTTGTCAGTACGATAATATCACACAGTTTGAACTGTTAGTAAACATATTAAACCAAACAACCCCAACAGAAAAGGGAAACGTTTTGCATGATTTGAAACATTATTGACTTTTATTATCATTTCACATGAGATACAATCACAAATCAATGAGCTCAAGACATTTTTTCATCGAACAGGAGGTGGTTTTTCAAAGTAAATGTGTTAATACTTGTCATCTCTTTTACAATTCAAACATTATAAAGCAGCTTGTTTTGTTAGAAATGTTTTCAGAGTTTTCACAAATATAAGCGTCAAACATCAAAGTGTTTTTGTTATTAATTCATTCCTGAATTTGTGAGTGTTTCTCAGGTATCAATGAGTCATTTTACACCTTTTATCATAAGTGGTACTGATTAATTTGGTATAGTTAGTTTTTTTTGGAATGATTAGTGGAAAAAACCTAAAATGCAACTCATTGTAAAAATAAATGAAAACACATTTAAACGATCTTTTCTTCCTTGTGGACAAATTGTATTTTTATGTCATCTTTAGTTCAAACCTTTAATAAATAATGTTAAGAGTAAAAAGTCTGAGCTGTGGAGGTGAAACGCTTTGGAAATCAGATTAATTAAAAACATGTTTCCTAAAGAATGAAAATGTAAACGTAGGTCATTACATCATCAGTTTGTTATTGTTATAAATAATGTGATGACGTAAGAACTGCAATATATTCTCTTATTACATTATTTTCTGACCCTTGTCTCTCTCACACACACACACACACACGCACACGCACACACACAGTGTGATAATCGATCCGGGTTAGGGCTAACCTTAACTCTAATAAAGTGGGCGGGTCAGACCAGCTTCGGCCAATGGAAATTGAGCGTTAAATAAAAAATGACTAAGAAGAGAAAAACAAACTGGTTGATGTGGTAATATAAAGCTGTAGCTACATGAACCACTCTACACTGCTGTTCTCAGTCTTTTTTTGGTGTTTGTATATTTTATAACTGATGTAAAACTGTAAAAACTTGTGACCCCAGTGGTCCATAGAAAGATTTTATTTGTTCATTCAGACACTAATAAAAGTCACTTTCCTTAATCAATTATATATAATATAATATGATATAATAAAAGTCACTTTCCTACGTGACTTTTATTATATACATTTAATTTCTCTTTTTTACACTTTTGTTTTTTGTATGAAAAATTGAAAAAGTTCAAGTCAGAACTCACTATTGAACATTATGTGATGGTTAGAACATGTCATTAGATCAGTGTTTGGACACAAAGTACTTGATTATTACTGGTGTATGTTTTTTATATTTTTTTAATTTCATTGTGCTTATAAAAATGACAATAAAAGGATTCTGATTTAACAGAATTTAGTATAATGGTGTTAATTATGTTAAGTTTTTTGTTTTTCTCAAAATGACAAAATAGGTCTGAGCCACTTTTGTTATGAGGGTGACCAAATATAAATAAACAAACCACTGCAGTGATGGCTTCTAAATTAGCAGAATGTGTTTATAAACACAACCAACTGTTACATGAATATTTATGGAACAATAAAACATGTTTGAACAATAACTGCTTCAAACAGAGTCAAATGTTCGTCTGAGAAACTTTAATGTGTTTTTATGTCCCTTTCATAAATAAATTATTTACCATACATTAAGCTCTAATTATGCTTAAAGGCCATAAAAATCATAAATGTGATACAATACGGGTTGTAAAGGGCAAGAATAATCCAAAATGTAACATTTAATGATTATTTATAGGAATTAACCGGAAATTGGAAGTGATTCTAAAAAAGAGTATCATATTAAAACATAAATATTAGCATCCTTTCAAAATACCACCTTAAAAAAACAACATTTCAGCTCGAGTTGCAACATTTTGGGAGTTTTAAAGGTTGGAAACTTTCCAAATGGAAGATTGACCTTTATCAGGGATGTTAGAAATAGTATATATATAAAAAATATCAGCATCATTATCTAAAGAATGCTGATGTTTAAATCAGGCTGATTATTAAATAATGCTGATATTTAAATCAGGCTGATTATTAAATAATGCTGATATTTAAATAATGCTGATTATTAAATAATGCTGATGTTTAAATCAGGCTGATTATTAAATAATGCTGATATTTAAATAATGCTGATTATTAAATAATGCTGATATTTAAATAATGCTGATTATTAAATAATGCTGATGTTTAAATCAGGCTGATTATTAAATAATGCTGATATTTAAATCAGGCTGATTATTAAATAATGCTGATATTTAAATAATGCTGATTATTAAATAATGCTGATGTTTAAATCAGGCTGATTATTAAATAATGCTGATATTTAAATAATGCTGATTATTAAATAATGCTGATATTTAAATAATGCTGATTATTAAATAATGCTGATATTTAAATCAGGCTGATTATTAAATAATGCTGATATTTAAATCAGGCTGATTATTAAATAATGCTGATGTTTAAATCAGGCTGATTATTAAATAATGCTGATATTTAAATCAGGCTGATTATTAAATAATGCTGATATTTAAATCAGGCTGATTATTAAATAATGCTGATGTTTAAATAATGCTGATTATTAAATAATGCTGATGTTTAAATCAGGCTGATTATTAAATAATGCTGATATTTAAATAATGCTGATTATTAAATAATGCTGATATTTAAATAATGCTGATTATTAAATAATGCTGATATTTAAATAATGCTGATTATTAAATAATGCTGATGTTTAAATAATGCTGATGTTTAAATGCCCCTGAAGAAAACATGAATGAATGTGTGAATCTCTAGAAGTTTCCTAATGTTCATCCTTTTCTTTTCCTTGTTTTAATTGTTATTAAATAAATCATCAATGATCTGGTGATAAATGGCGTGTGGAACGCTAACTATGTGTGCTGTAGCGCCTCCTGTGCTTGCTCTGTGTAAACGCCATCATCTGGCCCCGCCCACGAGCCGGCGCTGTCGTCCAATGGCGTGTTGTGCTGTGATCTCTGTTTGTCACGAGAGAAGAAACTAAACCTGAGGAAAGAGAAATGTACACAGAGAAAGCTAACGTTAGCATTAGCATGAACTTGGCAATACTAACGTTTCATCCACAGAGAAATGTACACGCTGAGAGCTAGAGTTAGCATGGACCTAGCAACGCTAACGTTTGATCAACAGGCACAGAGGGTTAGGATTAGCATTAGCATGGACTTAGCAACGCTAGTGCTAACATTTCATCCTAAGGCACAGACTGCTGTAACTACGACTGTAACTACTACTGTAAATATTAGTGTAACCATGACTGTAACTACTAGTGTAACTACTAGTGTAACTACTACTGTAACTACTAGTGTAACTACTACTGTAACTACTAGTGTAACTACTACTGTAACTACTAGTGTAACTATTACTGTAACTACTAGTGTAACTACTAGTGTAACTACTACTGTAACTACTAGTGTAACTACTACTGTAACTACTACTGTAACTACTAGTGTAACTACTAGTGTAACTATTACTGTAACTATTACTGTAACTACTAGTGTAACTACTAGTGTAACTATTACTGTAACTATTACTGTAACTACTAGTGTAACTACTAGTGTAACTATTACTGTAACTACTAGTGTAACTATTACTGTAACTACTAGTGTAACTATTACTGTAACTACTAGTGTAACTACTAGTGTAACTACTACTGTAACTACTACTGTAACTACTAGTGTAACTACTAGTGTAACTATTACTGTAACTATTACTGTAACTACTAGTGTAACTACTAGTGTAACTATTACTGTAACAATTACTGTAACTACTAGTGTAACTATTACTGTAACTACTAGTGTAACTATTGCTGTAACTACTAGTGTAACTACTAGTGTAACTACAACTGTAACCACTAGTGTAACTACTAGTGTAACTATTACTGTAACTACTAGTGTAACTATTACTGTAACTATTAGTGTAACTACTAGTGTAACTACAACTGTAACTACTAGTGTAACTACAACTGTAACTACTAGTGTAACTATTACTGTAACTACTAGTGTAACTACTAGTGTAACTATTACTGTAACTACTAGTGTAACTATTACTGTAACTATTAGTGTAACTACTAGTGTAACTACAACTGTAACTATTACTGTAACTACTAGTGTAACTATTACTGTAACTAATAGTGTAACTATTACTGTAACTACTAGTGTAACTACAACTGTAACTACTAGTGTAACTACTACTGTAACTACTAGTGTAACTATTACTGTAACTACTAGTGTAACTACTAGTGTAACTATTACTGTAACTACTAGTGTAACTATTACTGTAACTACTAGTGTAACTATTACTGTAACTATTACTGTAACTACTAGTGTAACTATTACGTGTAGACTAATAGTGAACTTGGTAACTACTAGTACTACTGTAACTACTAGGTAACTATACTGTAACTACTAGTGTAACTACTACTGTAACTACTAGTGTAACTACTAGTGTAACTATTACTGTAACAACTAGTGTAACTATTACTGTAACTACTAGTGTAACTACTAGTGTAACTATTACTGTAACTACTACTGTAACTACTAGTGTAACTACTAGTGTAACAACTAGTGTAACTACTAGTGTAACTATTACTGTAACTACTAGTGTAACTATTACTGTAACTACTAGTGTAACTATTACTGTAACTACTAGTGTAACTACTACTGCAACTACTACTGTAACTATTACTGTAACTACTAGTGTAACTATTACTGTAACTACTAGTGTAAATATTACTGTAACTACTACTGTAACTACTAGTGTAACTATTACTGTAACTACTAGTGTAACTATCACTGTAACCACTAGTGTAAATATTACTGTAACTACTAGTGTAACTATTACTGTAACTACTAGTGTAACTATCACTGTAACCACTAGTGTAACTACTAGTGTAAATATTACTGTAACTACTAGTGTAACCACTAGTGTAACTATTACTGTAACTACTAGTGTAACTACTAGTGTAACCACTAGTGTAACTACTAGTGTAAATATTACTGTAACTATTACTGTAACTACTAGTGTAACTACTAGTGTAACTACTAGTGTAACTATCACTGTAACCACTAGTGTAAATATTACTGTAACTACTAGTGTAACTATCACTGTAACCACTAGTGTAACTATTACTGTAACTACTAGTGTAACTATCACTGTAACCACTAGTGTAACTATTACTGTAACTACTAGTGTAACTATCACTGTAACCACTAGTGTAACTACTAGTGTAAATATTACTGTAACTACTAGTGTAACCATTAGTGTAACTATTACTGTAACTACTAGTGTAACTACTAGTGTAACCACTAGTGTAACTACTAGTGTAAATATTACTGTAACTACTAGTGTAACTATTACTGTAACTACTAGTGTAAATATTACTGTAACTACTAGTGTAACTACTAGTGTAAATATTACTGTAACTACTAGTGTAACTACTAGTGTAAATATTACTGTAACTACTAGTGTAAATATTACTGTAACCACTAGTGTAACTATTACTGTAACTACTACTGTAACTACTACTGTAACTACTAGTGTAACTATTACTGTAACTACTAGTGTAACTACTAGTGTAACTATTACTGTAACTACTAGTGTAACTATTACTGTAACTACTAGTGTAACTATTACTGTAACTATTACTGTAACTACTAGTGTAACTATTACTGTAACTATTACTGTAACTACTAGTGTAACTACTAGTGTAACTACTAGTGTAACTATTACTGTAACTACTAGTGTAACTACTACTGTAACTACTAGTGTAACTACTAGTGTAACTATTACTGTAACAACTAGTGTAACTATTACTGTAACTACTAGTGTAACTACTAGTGTAACTATTACTGTAACTACTAGTGTAACTACTAGTGTAACAACTAGTGTAACTACTAGTGTAACTATTACTGTAACTATCAATCAATCAATCAATCAATCTTTATTTGTATAGCGCCAAATCATAACCAATGGTATCTCAAGGCACTTTACAGTAGAGCAGTCTTAAGGACGGACTCTTCATTTTATGGATACACACATATGCATATATACGTATATACACATACATATGTATCCCACACCCAACATGAATTCATCATGGCGGCAAGGAAAACCTTCTGTTAAGCAGCAGGAACCTTGTGTGGATCCCATTCCTATGATGAACAGCCATCCACGTTATGCTGTGTTGGGTGTGTGCAGAGGAAAGGGTGGAGACAGAGCCGCTGAGTCTCTGTAACTCCACACTGAGGATCCCACGGACCTGCAAGACAAAAGCCAGAAGGAGTACAGGAGCAAACACACAAGGGAGTAAGCAGACATAGAGGGAGTGTTTGAAAGAGGAATGGGACCCTCTCCGGTCCCTCTCTAACCTAAATGACCTCTCTCTTAACGCCCTCTCCAACCTCTCTCCAACCGAGCATGCCAGACCCCCCCCCCGGCAGTCTATGCCTATTGCATCTTAATTATGAGCTATGAGCTGGTTCCTAACTAAAAGCTTTATCAAAGAGGAATGTTTTGAGCCTAACCTTAAAGGTAGAGAGGGTGTCTGCCCCCCGAACCGTGGTTGGTAGATGGTTCCAGAGAAGTGGGGCCTGATAACTGAAAGCTCTTCCTCCTATACTACTTTTAGAGATGAATGGAACAACGAGTAGTCCAGCATTTTGAGAGCGTAGTGTTCTGGGGGATTGTATGGCACTACAAGCTCCTTGAGATAGACTGGTGCCTGTCCATTTAGGGCTTTATAAGTGAGAAGAAGAATCTTGAATTCTATTCTATATTTTATGGGAAGCCAATGCAGAGAGGCTAATACAGGAGTACTGTGATCTCTTCTCCTAGTTTTAGTCAGTACACGTGCTGCAGCATTTTGAACCAGCTGAAGTGTCTTAAGCGACTTGCTCGGGCAGCCTGCTAAAAGAGAATTACAATAATCCAGTCTAGAGGTAACAAGAGCATGGACTAGTTTTTCGGCGTCGCCCTGAGGACAGGATAGATCTGATTTTAGCAATGTTACGGAGATGAAAGAAGGCAGTTCTTGAAGTTTGTTTTATGTGAGAGTTGAAGGATAAGTCCTGATCAAATAGAACCCCAAGGTTTTCTAACAGTTGTGCTTTGTGCCAGAGTAATGCCATCTAGGGCAGTTAGGCTAGCATAGGTTTCTCTAAGGTGTCGCGGGCCCAGTACAATGACCTCAGTCTTGTCTGAGTTGAGAAGAAGAAAATTTTGGTCCATCCAGGCCCTAATGTCCTTTAGACAGGCCTCAAGTTTAGATAGCTGATTTGTCTCACCTGACTTCATTGATACATACAGTTGGGTATCATCAGCATAGCAGTGGAAGTTAACAGAGTATTTTCTCATAACATTACCAAGGGGATCATATAGATACAGAAGAGGATTGGACCTAGCACAGAGCCCTGAGGAACCCCGTAGCTTACTTTAGTGTACACAGAAGACTTATTATTCACGTGTACAAACTGGTACCTATCAGATAGGTAGGACTTAAACCAGTTTAGGGCAGTCCCTGTGATTCCAAGTAATTTCTCTAATCTCTCTAGTAGAATATAGTGATCTATAGTGTCAAAAGCTGCACTAAGATCTAATAAAACCAGCACTGAGAGTCGTCCTTCATCTGAAGCCCAGAGTAGATCATTAGTTACTTTAACTAAAGCAGTCTCTGTGCTGTGTTGAGCTCTAAAGCCTGACTGGAAGTCCTCGAACAGGCTGTTGTTTTGAAGAAATTCACAGAGCTGAGCTGCCACAACTTTCTCAAGAATCTTTGAAATAAAAGGAAGATTAGATATAGGCCTGTAGTTTGCTAAAGTGCTGGAATCAAGAGTAGGTTTTTTTGAGAAGGGGTTTGATTACAGCTACTTTAAAGGACTGTGGCACGTAGCCTATTGATAGGGATATATTTATTGTCTCCAACAAAGATGGGCAGACTAGGGGAATAACTTCTTTAAACAGCTTAGTTGGGATCGGATCTGAAAGGCAGGTCGATGGTTTGGAGGATGAAATAATAGAGTTAAGTTCCTGAAGTCCTATATGTGTGAAACAGTTTAGGTTAGGCCTATTTACATTTAATGGTACAGCAGGCCCAGGTGAAGGCAGGGAGTGGCTAATTTTATCTCTAATCTTGTGAATTTTATCGTTAAAAAATGTCATAAAGTCCTCACAGCTGAGGGCTAGAGGAATCATGGGCTCAATAGAGCTCTGACTTTGTGTTAGCCTGGCTACAGTGCTACAGTGTAACTATTACTGTAACTACTAGTGTAACTATTACTGTAACTACTAGTGTAACTATTACTGTAACTACTAGTGTAACTACTACTGCAACTACTACTGTAACTATTACTGTAACTACTAGTGTCACTATTACTGTAACTACTAGTGTAACTACTACTGTAACTACTAGTGTAACTATTACTGTAACTACTAGTGTAACTATCACTGTAACCACTAGTGTAAATATTACTGTAACTACTAGTGTAACTATTACTGTAACTACTAGTGTAACTATCACTGTAACCACTAGTGTAACTATTACTGTAACTACTAGTGTAACTATCACTGTAACCACTAGTGTAACTACTAGTGTAAATATTACTGTAACTACTAGTGTAACCACTAGTGTAACTATTACTGTAACTACTAGTGTAACCACTAGTGTAACTACTAGTGTAAATATTACTGTAACTACTAGTGTAACTATTACTGTAACTACTAGTGTAACTACTAGTGTAAATATTACTGTAACTACTAGTGTAACTACTACTGCAACTACTAGTGTAACTATCACTGTAACCACTAGTGTAACTACTAGTGTAAATATTACTGTAACTACTAGTGTAACTATTACTGTAACTACTACTGTAACTACTAGTGTAACAACACTGTAACCACTAGTGTAACCACTAGTGTAACTACTAGTGTAAATATTACTGTAACTACTAGTGTAACTACTAGTGTAAATATTACTGTAACCACTAGTGTAACCACTAGTGTAACTATTACTGTAACTACTACTGTAACTACTACTGTAACTACTAGTGTAACTATCACTGTAACCACTAGTGTAACTACTATTGTAAATATTACTGTAACTACTAGTGTAACTATTACTGCAACCACTAGTGTAACAACTATTGTAAATATCACTGTAACCACTAGTGTAACTACTAGTGTAACTATTACTGTAACTACTAGTGTAACTACTAGTGCAACTATTACTGTAACTACTAGTGTAACTATTACTGTAACTACTACTGTAACTACTAGTGTAACTATTACTGTAACTACTATTGTAACTATTACTGTAACTACTACTGTAACTACTAGTGTAACTATTACTGTAACTACTAGTGTAACTACTAGTGTAACTATCACTGTAACCACTAGTGTAAGTACTAGTGTAAATATTACTGTAACTATTACTGTAACTACTACTGTAACTACTTGTGTAACTATCAATGTAACCACTAGTGTAACTACTAGTGTAAATATTACTGTAACTACTAGTGTAACCACTAGTGTAACTATCACTGTAACTACTAGTGTAACAACTATTGTAAATATCACTGTAACTACTAGTGTAACCACTAGTGTAACTATCACTGTAACCACTAGTGTAACTACTAGTGTAAATATTACTGTAACTACTAGTGTAACTACTACTGTAACTACTAGTGTAACCACTAGTGTAACTATCACTGTAACTACTAGTGTAACAGCTATTGTAAATATCACTGTAACTACTAGTGTAACCACTAGTGTAACTATCACTGTAACCACTAGTGTAACTACTAGTGAAAATATTACTGTAACTACTAGTGTAACTACTACTGTAACTACTAGTGTAACCACTAGTGTAACTATTACTGTAACTACTAGTGTAACTATTACTGTAACTACTAGTGTAAATATTACTGTAACTACTAGTGTAACTACTAGTGTAACCATGACTGTAACTACCAGTGTAACTATTACTGTAACTACTAGTGTAACTACTAGTGTAACAACTATTGTAAATATTACTGTAACTACTAGTGTAACTACTAGTGTAACTAATAGTGTAACCACTAGTGTAACTATTACTGTAACTACTAGTGTAACTACTACTGTAACTACTAGTGCAACTATTAGTGTAACAACTAGTGTAACTATTACTGTAACTACTAGTGTAACAACTATTGTAAATATTACTGTAACTACTAGTGTAACTACTAGTGTAAATATTACTGTAACTACTAGTGTAACTATTAGTGTAACCACTAGTGTAACTATTACTGTAACTACTAGTGTAACCACTAGTGTAACTATCACTGTAACCACTAGTGTAACTACTAGTGTAAATATTACTGTAACTACTAGTGTAACCACTATTTTAAATATCACTGAAACCACTAGTGTAAATATTACTGTAACCACTAGTGTAACTACTAGTGTAAATATTACTGTAACTACTAGTGTAAATATTACTGTAACTACTAGTGTAACTACTAGTGTAACCATGACTGTAACTACTAGTGTAACTACTAGTGTAACTATTACTGTAACTACAACTGTAACTACTAGTGTAACTACTAGTGTAAATATTACTGTAACCACTACTGTAACTACTAGTGTAACTACTAGTGTAACTATTACTGTAACTACTACTGTAACTACTAGTGCAACTATTACTGTAACTACTAGTGTAACTATTACTGTAACTACTACTGTAACTACTAGTGTAACTATTACTGTAACTACTATTGTAACTATTACTGTAACTACTACTGTAACTACTAGTGTAACTATTACTGTAACTACTAGTGTAACTACTAGTGTAACTATCACTGTAACCACTAGTGTAAGTACTAGTGTAACTATTACTGTAACTATTACTGTAACTACTACTGTAACTACTTGTGTAACTATCACTGTAACCACTAGTGTAACTACTAGTGTAAATATTACTGTAACTACTAGTGTAACCACTAGTGTAACTATCACTGTAACTACTAGTGTAACAACTATTGTAAATATCACTGTAACTACTAGTGTAACCACTAGTGTAACTATCACTGTAACCACTAGTGTAACTACTAGTGTAAATATTACTGTAACTACTAGTGTAACTACTACTGTAACTACTAGTGTAACCACTAGTGTAACTATCACTGTAACTACTAGTGTAACAGCTATTGTAAATATCACTGTAACTACTAGTGTAACCACTAGTGTAACTATCACTGTAACCACTAGTGTAACTACTAGTGAAAATATTACTGTAACTACTAGTGTAACTACTACTGTAACTACTAGTGTAACCACTAGTGTAACTATTACTGTAACTACTAGTGTAACTATTACTGTAACTACTAGTGTAACTACTAGTGTAACCATGACTGTAACTACCAGTGTAACTATTACTGTAATACTAGTGTAACTACTAGTGTAACAACTATTGAACTACTTGTAACTACTGTAACTACTAGTGTACTACTACTAGTGTTGTAAATAACTAGTGTAACTCTAGTGTAACTACTACTGTACCTACTAGTGCAAACTATTAGTGTAACAACTAGTGTAACTATTACTGTAACTACTAGTGTAACAACTATTGTAAATATTACTGTAACTACCTAGTGTAACTATAGTGTAACTATTACTGTAACACTAGTGTAACTATTAGTGTACCCACTAGTGACCTATTACTGTAAACTACTAGTGTAACCACTAGTGTAACTATCACTGTACCCTAGTGTAACTACTAGTGTAAATATTACTGTAACTACTAGGGAACCCACTATTTTAAATATCACTGAAACCACTAGTGTAAATATTACTGTAACACTAGTGTAACTACTAGTGTAAAATATTACTGTAACTACTAGTGTAAATATTACTGTAACTACTAGTTAAATACTAGTGTAACCCATGACTGTAACTACTAGTGTAAACTACTAGTGTAACTATTACTGTAACTACAACTGTAACTACTAGTGTAACTACTAGTGTAAATATTACTGTAACCACTACTGTAACTACTAGTGTAACTACTAGTGTAACTATTACTGTAACTACTACTGTAACTACTAGTGTAACTATTAGTGTAACCACTAGTGTAACTATTACTGTAACTACTAGTGTAACAACTATTGTAAATATTACTGTAACTACTAGTGTAACTATTAGTGTAACCACTAGTGTAACTACTAGTGTAACTATTACTGTAACTACTAGTGTACCACTAGTGTAACTATCACTGTAACCACTCGATGTAACTACTAGTGTTAAATGTTACTGTAACTCTAGTGTAAACCACTTGTGTAACTATCACTGTAACCCACTAGTGTACTACTAGTGTAACTATTCCTGTAACTACTAGTGTAACCACTAGTGTAACTCTACGTAACCCATAGTGTAACTACTAGTGTAATATTACTGTAACTCTAGTTGTAACTATTACTGTAACTACTAGTGTAACTACTAGTTGTAACTATTACTGTAACTACTAGTGTACACTATCACTGTAACCACTAGTTGTAACTACTAGTGTAATAATTATGTAACTATCGTGTAATACTAGTGTAACTATCCTGTAACCACTAGTGTAACTTACTAGTGTAACTATTACTGTAACTACTAGTGTAAACTACTAGTGTAACTACTAGTGTAAATATTCCTGTAACCACTAGTTAACACTAGTGTAACTATTACTGTAATACTTACTGTAACTATCACCTGTAACCACTAGTGTAAATATTACTGTAACTACTGTGTAACTACTAGTGTAAATTACTGTAACTACTACTGTAACTACTAGTGTAACCACTAGTGTAACTATCACTGTAACCACTAGTGTAACTACTAGTGTAAATGTTACTGTAACTACTAGTGTAACCACTTGTGTAACTATCACTGTAACCACTAGTGTAACTACTAGTGTAACTATTACTGTAACTACTAGTGTAACCACTAGTGTAACTATCACTGTAACCACTAGTGTAACTACTAGTGTAAATATTACTGTAACTACTAGTGTAACTATTACTGTAACTACTAGTGTAACTACTAGTGTAACTCTTTACTGAACTACTAGTGTAACTATCCTGTAACCACTAGTGTAACTACGTAGTGTAAATTTACTGTAACTACTAGTGTAACTACTAGTGTAACTATCACTGTAACCACTAGTGTAACTACTAGTGTAAATAGTACTGAACTACTAGTAACTACTAGTGTAACTCCTAGGAAATATTACTGTAACCACTAGTTGTAACCACTAGTGTAACTATTACTTAACTACTACTGTAACTATCACTTTAACCACTAGTGTAAATATTACTGTAACTACTAGTGTAACTATAGTGTAACTATTACTGCAACCACTAGTGTAACAACTTGTAAATCTCACTGTAACCACTAGTGTCACTACTACTGTAACTACTGTGTAACTATTACTGTAACTACTCGTGAAACTCTTACTGTAATACTACTGTAACTACTAGAGTAACTATTACTGTAACTACTAGTGTAACTCTACTGTAACTACTAGTGTAACTACTAGTGTAACTATTACTGTATACTACTAGTGTAACTATTACTGTAACTATTACTGTAACTACTAGTGTAATATTACTGTAACTACTAGGTAAACTACTACTGTAACTACTAGTGTAACTATCACTGTAACCACTAGTGTAACTATAGTGTAACTAATACTGTAAATACTAGTGTAACCACTAGTGTAACTATACTGTAACTACTACTGTAAACTACTAGTGTAACTATCCTGTAAACCCCTAATAACTACTAGTGTAATATTACTGAACTCCTAGTGTAATACTAGTGTAACCACTAGTGTAACTATTACTGTAACTACTACTGTAAACTACTAGTGTAACTATCACTGAACCACTAGTGTAATACTGTGTAACTACTAGTGAACCATGACTGTAACTACTAGTGTAACTATCCACTGTAACACTAGTGTTAACAACTCTTGTAACATATCTCGTAACTACTAGTTTATACCACTAGTGCCCCTATCACTGTAATACTAGTGAACCATGACTGTAACTACTAGTGTCACCCTAGTGTAACTATCACTGTAACCACTAGTGTAACTATCACTGTAACCACTAGTTGTAACAATATTGACTATCACTGTAACCACTAGTGTAACTATCACTGTAACTACTAGTGTAAACAAACTATCTGTAAATATCACTGTAACTACCGAGTGAACACTAGTGTAACGGCCAGCTGCTGGGAAT